>NC_000070.6:85119176-85309176 GCF_000001635.26 Mus musculus
GATATACTCTTCCTCCCCTTTCAAGTGTTTTTTTAATACACACATGGTCTGCTGGGATGTGCCCCTCTTGTAAGTGATCAAGGGCAGTTTATTGGCAGGTGAGAGCCTGCTTTCTGGTCATAGCCAGCTTTTGTTTTGACATCACTGACAGCATGTAATGCATTCTAAAACTTTTTCATTATGGTCATTTTTTTTTTTTGCACACCCTAATTGTTTATTTGAAACCCAACCTGAAATAAATAAAAGCTAAAATATAATTGTCAAAGTGGGAAAAATATCAGTCAGTGACTTTTGAAAGGCCCTGTGAATGTTTCTGCAACAATTAAAAACAAGTTGACACTAAGTATTGTCAGTTTATATCTGTATCACCCGGTAGCATCTCCTGTGTTTGTAGTGAGAGGCCTGGAGATTCACTGGTGGCGAGGCCTTGATTAGCATGTATGGAGACATGAGTCCAACCCCCAGTGCCAAGACAAGAAATGCAGAACAATACGTGAATGATACACACTCATGTTCTTGTGGTTAATGTTATATAGTTTCTAAGCCTTATCTGAAATTACTTCAATAATAGAATGTGATAGGTGACATTTTGGTTAAAGTTGTCCAAATACAGATACACAGGTGTGAGAGAAGCCCTTTTTCAGTAACAACTTGATTTTGAGAAATAGAGGTCGTTTCTTTTTCTTAGCATGCACTTTATTTTTAATGATGTATATGAAGTGTGGGTGGCAGGCTGCACACATGCGTGCAGGTATCTCAGAGGACAGAGTGGCAGCTCCCCCTGGAGTTGAACTTACAGGCAGTTGTAAGCTGCCCATATGGGTACTGGGAACCAAATTCAGACCCTCTGCTAGAGCAACACATGCTCTTAAGTGTTGGGCCACCCGCAGAGCTCATTTCTTAACCTCTCCAGCCTGCAGAGCTCAGGCTCAGCCCAGTGCCTGGCAGGTGAAGGAGTTCAGTGATAGCTGGTATGAAGTGTTTTCAGCTTTAAAATGATAGAAATAAACTTGTAATGATTTTCTAGGTGTTGGCCTTATAACTAGGACCTTGTAGTTCCTTTAATTAGAAATTTTATCATCAATTATAACTATAAAATAATAAATCAATATATTTAAATCTTGCTAATGCTATATGCTGTTGTTGAGTGTGCGCATGCACATGCATGCACTTGTGTATGTATATATGCAAGTGTCTTACATATGTGGAAGTACATGCACACATGTGCATTATCTGGGTATATGCTTATTCTGTCCAGTTAGTATTAAAAATTCCCTGTTGAGATGGCATCAGACTGCTTAATACTGCAGGTTGATATAGTGCCTTTTTGTGCCACTGAGCCTGGACTCTGGAATATAATTGCCTGGAAGTATTGATTTAATTGCCCAGGTTTATTTGTGGACTCCTAATTATTGACTGGAGGTAAATTTAATGGAGCAGCCTTTATGAACACTGAGCAGCGCTGCTGTTGCTGCCATACATAATGAACGGCATCATGTGTCTTTACATCATTTTTCAAGCTAATTTTATTCTGCTGTGACAGTATGATAACATTTAAAAAGTCAAAGACTTTTTATTTTTATTACTGACAGAGGTGGTTTTGCTGATGTCTTTGGAATTTGTAAGAAAAAAAAATAGGCATTTCACTGGTTGCACTTGAATGTCACTTCATAATTATGCCCAAGAGAAAAATCTATAAAATAGAAAACATCTCTTCTCTCTCTCTCTCTCTCTCTCTCTCTCTCTCTCTCTCTCTCTCTCTCTCTCTCTCTCTCTCTCTCTCTCTCTCCTTCCCAGCAATTATATTTGTCCTGTGTTTTCAAAACTGTTTCCTTTGCCCATCAGTATTTTAGAGTCTGAGATGCTCACATTGTTATCTGGGAAAAACTATAAATATGTTTGGTTACTTTACAGCTTCTGTCTCCTTGTGTGTGCAGTTACACAGTCTCTGAGCTGGAGAGTAAGTGAGCATATTCCCTACGAAACTTCGTGACTCGACTCTGATGTAATAGTGTTAAAGTATTTCAAAGATAGCGTACAGGACACCGTTCTCTGCCCTTTCTCTCTGCTGCTCAGCATTGTGTGGTAGAACCTGAATGTTGAGCCAGTTGGTCCCAGGTTTGCTGACTGCCTTCACTGAGTGAAATTTTATACTCATGATACATTCAGCACAAAATAAAAACCTGACTTTCCCCCATGTGGCATGGTGAAGCTGTACAATATGATACCTATTTACTGTCTCTGTCTGGAGAGCATCAGAATGAAAAGTTGGAGCCTTTTATCCATGTGTATACTTGATTACAGAGAACAAGGACATAACTTCACTATTTCAAGCAGTTGTAATTAGTAGTCTATATATTCGATATTTTTCTGCAGTTTGCAGATTCCTAGTTAGGAACATCGAAAAGTAACTTTGTAAGGCCTGCTTTCATTTTCTCTGGGATAAATGTCCTTATTTTAAAATATTACTTATGTTTTCTTTTTGTGTTGATATGTTTGTATATGTACAGCTTGTGAGAGAGAGGAAGGAGAGATGAGAACCCCTAAAATTTGTTTTTATGTAGTTTAAGGAGCAGTGAAAATTGAGCTGAGCCAGATGCCTCTGCATTTGAGCAGCACTGTGCTTTAGAGAGATGTGACAACATGCAGGACTGTGGAGAAGGAAGAGATGAGGGCCGCAGGGTCCCGATGTGCCCCAGCCAGGGTGGCAGGAGGGCTGCACACATCATCCAGAGTTAATACACAGCAGGCAGGAGGGTGCACGGACAGTCCGAGACCAGAAAGTGAGCATCTTAGCAGCCCCCGTGATGAGAAAGTTGAAGGTGTGTTGAAGAGGCTCAGTGATGAAGAGAGCCAGTGTGTTAGGAAGGAAATGCTCAATAGAGACGAAAACCATAGAATTCTTAATAGGTTAATAATCTCTAAAGCATTCTGCTTTTTCTTAATTTATCCCAGCTTTTGTTAGTCTGTCCTTACTTTAAGCATTGAAGAAAACATTTGACATTCGTATGTGGACAAGAAAGGGGTAAGCCTGGGTACCTAGATTAGTATGTTCCCTTCCTCGGTGCCTGGGAACAAAGTTGTATTCTCATCGGTTGTTTTCCTTTGGCCTTAAATATTTCTGACCCTGTTAGTTGCTTCCGAGATTATAAATGCTGAAATTTGAAGTGCTCCATTTTCTCCAGTCTCCTCTCTGGAAATAATGTTTTTCTTCTGTAGCATGCCCGGGAATGTGGCTGTACTGAGAGGCTGATAAACTCCCCTGTCTCTTGTAGCTGGAGAGAACTATCAGTGCAGGGTTAACCCGAGTCCCTCCTGGAGCTATGAAGCCATGGTTTCTGTGTTACTTCTCGTGCATGGTATTTGTAACATGTGTCCATGTGAATACATTCTGAGTACTCCTCTGCTCTCACACATACAAAGTTGCACAGTCATCCACAGACATCCTTACAGCTAGCCCAACCAGCACGATGTAAACCCCTACTCAACCTGCTGCAGGGTTTTTTATGTAACAACTTCAAGTTGCTTTTGTTTCAAAAAAGGCCTTTTTTTTTTTTTTTTTTTTTGGTTAAAGTTAAAGCAGTTCTTTAAAATTATTAGATTCTAACTTACTGGCTTTGTAGTAAGACTTTCTTTGTTTTAGTAGCCACCATTGGGTAGTTTTATCTACTCCAATATGTGTCCTTGTGTTGTAATAAAATAGTTTTTAACTTGTTTTCTAAACTTAAGTCTTGCCTGAATCCCAGCAGATTCTCTGTCATGCTCTGCTCAGGATTCAGTGGGATTCATTCACAATGTTTACTCGGTACCTATACTATGAGGAAGCACTGGTCACCATGGGAGACAAAGGAAATTATTCAGATCTCGAGTTTTAAGTCCAAAACAAGAAAACACCAAGGTCCCCATGAAAGTGGGAAGAAAAGCGTACCCTTCTGTATCACTGATGGGAAAGCAAAGCACTTTGCCTGTGCCTGAAAAGACTAACCAGTGAGTTACACTGCCCAGAAATTGTGCTTCTCAGCATCCTGCTGACAGAACTGAACCGAGTTCCTGAGCAGATTCTGCTTAACTGTTCATAACAGTTACATAGACAAAAGGGAAAACAATCCCAGTACCTGTTGACCAACATCACACACACATAGACACACACACACACAATTATTCCTTTCACACAACAAAAAATAAGCCTTCAGGAGCTTACAATCTATTGTTTGAAATAGAAATCTTATATAAATATTAAACATCATTTGGGGGCTCAAAAGAACTATGCATGAATACCAGTGTTTCCATTATGAATTTGAAAACTAATTTGTGTAGAGGCAGCTTAACTTATATAAAAAAAAGTACTCAAGTCTCTGTGAATTCTAACCCTCTGCACTGTTGCTTAGAGGGGACATAGGAGGGGATAATCAGTTCGGGGGGCCGTCGCTCATGAATGGAATTAGAGCCTGGGCACTGAGGCAGCTTGCTATTTTTCTCTACCACACGAAAATGCTCTGAGACGTAAATGATTGTCCAAGCCACTCAGTCTACGGTACTGTTACCTAAACCAATTAGGTGACTTTGAAGTGTAAAGTAGGAGTAGACATAAGCTATACCATGTAGTTCTTGGCTTTGGAAAAAGGAGTCATAGTACAAAACATTTACTAGTAGTAGTAAATGTATTATTTGTTCTACTGTATGCTGCCCTTCCCGGTAAGACAGGTTTCCATCGATGATATTCTTATGTGGTGGGGAGGTGGAGTAAAATAGGAATGTGCAAAGCCTCCGATTCACCAAAAGTAGCACAGGCCTGAATTGAAGACAGGAAGGTTTAGAGAAATGAGGTTGTTTCTGGGATAGTGTCATTGTCCCAGCGATTATCTTGAAGGTGAAGGGATATCTTTGACCTATGACCATACATGTCAGTTTGGTCAAAATGGCCAGATGGGTCAGGTAAAGACCATTGCCTCCCATGGAAGTTCTAATGATAGGTGTTAGCATGGCACAGAAAGCATCAAAAAAAAAAAAATAGGAATACTCCAGTATCCTACAGGATCCTGAGGAAGAGCCTTGGTTCAGGCCTAGGGTGCTTCTGGGTTTGCAGGAAAGGCTCACATAACAGAACATTCACACATTTCTCTTCCATCTCATATAACTTACCCATAACAAGTCCTTTCTTAAATCTTGAAGTATCATACCAAAAGTCACCACCTCCCAAGGACTCCATAAATAGGATAGGTCACCAATCTGCTTCAAATGTTATCTAAGTTTTCCTTGAGGCAGAAGAAAAAAGTTAAAATAACGTAAGTGTCTTAACTATTTTCAGTTCTTGTCTATGGCTTCTAGAACCATTTTAAAATTTAAGTGTTAATAAATTATGGATTGTTCCATGAATGGAATGTCTCAGGGCATCAGATTGGAGGGAGTCAGATGCAGCCCTTCTCTGTCAGCTTTCAGCAGGGTTCCAAGAGTTGTATCTGTTAGGACAAGTAGGAGAAATATGAGCTATTTTTAAGAAACATATCTCAAAATTAAATGTCAAATTTAATTACAGATAATTTTTCCTTCTTTATTTTAACAAGTTCACTCTTCTACTTTTGAGATAACAAGTTAGATGGAAAAAAAAAAAAAGCCAGGTGTGGTGACGCGTGCCTTTAATCCCAGCACTTGGCAGTGGCAAACCAGTTCAAAAAGGCAAAAGGGAGGTTGAGAATCCATGCGACTTCAGGGAAACCTTCCAGTAACACAATCACATTCTATGACATAGATATCCAAGCCACTGAGACCTTTACAATGGAACAAGCAAAAGTTTCGTTGTTAAGGCATTCATTCCTTTTAGCCTTTCATACCAAAAAATCTCTTCCCTCACCACATTTCCTGGATGCCAGAAATGTAAAGCCATGTCACTTTGCCTTGATAGAACCAGGAGCCTTGTTCCTTTTGTTTGTTTGTTTAATGCTCACAGTCAACTATTGGATGGATCACAGGGCCCCCAATGGAGGAGCTAGAGAAAGTATCCAAGGAGCTAAAGAGATCTGCAACCCTGTAGGTGCAACATTATGAACTAACCAGTACCCCGGAGCTCTTGACTCTAGCTGCATATGTATCAAAAGATGGCCTAGTCGGCCATCACTGGAAAGAGAAGCCCATTGGACACACAAACTTTATATGCCCCAGAACAGGGGAACGCCAGGGCCAAAAAATGGGAATGGGTGGGTAGGGAAGTGGGGAGGAGGGTGTGGGGGACTTTTGGGATAGCATTCTAAATGTAATTGAGGAAAATACGTAATATAAATAAATAAATAAATAAATAAATAAGAAATAAACCTCACAGGCTCTGTGGACATGTGGTTTAGCACGTGCCATCCCAGGTAAATACCAAGACAGTGCAACTGTTAGGCTTGTCATTTTGTGTGTATTTGATGGAATGTGTGTGAGATCTGTTCACACTTGGCCAGTCGGTTTCCCTTTTGAATCCGACCCTAAATTCCTTTCATGAAAAGGACATTGTGCTTTCTGTATCTGAAGTATTTTTTGGAGAGGCTAAGCAACCTTCAGAATGCATGCAGAAACAGCATCATTGACTGTAAACTGTCCAGAGGAAACAAACTTGCTCTTGTTATGGACTTTGTAGTAGCAGAAAGTGTTGGTTTCCTTGTTCTTAAAAATATTTTACACTTAAAAAATACTTCAAGCCAGGCAGTGATAGTGCACGCCTTTAATCCCAGCACTTGGGAGGCAGAGGCAGGCAGATTTCTGAGTTCGAGGCCAGCCTGGTCTACAGAATGAGTTCCAGGACAGCCAAGCCTACACAGAGAAACCCTGTTTCAAAAGACAAAAAAACAAACAAAACAACAACAATAACAACAACAAAAAAAAAGCCTTCAAGTCTTAATGGTGGTATAAACCTCTACTCAGAACTCTATATGTGTGTACCTGAAGCAGTCAGTCAAGCCATGGAATTTTAAAATCATTTTACAAGATAAATGCCATATTTTAAGTGCCATTTCAGTCCTAACTATAACCAACCTAGAGCTGTATGCTAAGAACTGATGTTCATGTAATTCTCATAAAATTTTGGGGCAGGGGGCTATTGAGATGTCTCAGTAGCTAGGAATATATGCTTTTCTTACAGAGGACCCAAGTTCAAGACATGGAAAAATTCTATCACTCATGTAAGCCAGTTCACATCCACCTGTGACCCCAGCTCCAGGGCATCAAACACCTTCTTCTAGGTTCCACTGGTGCCTGCACCCTTATGTACATGCCCACAGAGACACACAGAAATATATTCTTAAAAATGAAAATAAAGGAAGGGGGCAACATTTAAAATGTAAATTAATAAAATAACTAATAAAAAGATTTTAAAGATGTTTGATACATCACTAAAGATTGTTATATTTCATCTAACTTTAGATTAACGTTAATTTGTGATATTTACATTTTAATGGTGACCTGTATATGGTATAAATGATGATTCTCAATTAACCAAAGTGGCTATTGACTGAGAAAACTCATTCCTAACCGCTTAGAAAGGTTTGTAAATTAATACTAAGTTAAGCAGACTCTTATCTGTATGACTCACTGAAAACCTTACTAAATAAAGGAATAGTATTAACTTGGGAAGGACTCATAAGACTCAAAGGCAGGAACTAATTGTTGTATATGAAGGCACTGTGAGAACTTTCTAGTGTACTCATTTAAAACAATGAATGTGTTTAGTAATTATTTCATAATCCTTTTACAAATGTTTTATAATACTTGCTTCCTTAATCTTTTTTAAAATATATTTAAATTAACTATTTTTATAAAAAGAAAGTAGTTTTCTGTTATAAAATTTATTAACTAGAATTGAGCATTATAAACTCATTTACTTTATTTGTGCATGTGTTACACAATCTGTGAATATGTCTGTGCAAATTGACACACCCATATACACAGTGTTAGAGGCCAGAAGAAGACATGGTATCTCCTGCTCTTTGACTCCCAACCTTACATCCTTGACACGGGATTTCACTGGACCTGGAGCTGTTGGCTAGGCTAGGCTAGCTGGCCATCACTGGGTGTCCTCCACAGTCCCAGGGTTCCAGGAACATGCATCACATCCAACTTTTACCTCAGGACCATGGGTCTGAATCAGGACCTCACACTTGTGTTACAAGTGCTCTTATCCACCGAGCACATGGCTCCCTTCTATATATATATATTTTTAATTTTCTTTTCTTATTTATCATGAAAATGCCATTGCACACAAGTATTCACAGCAATTATAACTATGCACAAGACCTATAAAATAAAGCCTACAAAACTCCAGCATGGGTAGCGAAGCGTCCTCCAGAGTCTCCTCCTCACCCAGACTTTCAGGCAATGGATGACTGCTGGCGGGTGAGCGAGTCATTCTTCTCCAGGGATGGTCCCTGAGAGATTACTCATGCTTTAGTAGGTAAATCATCTTTTTTCATGGTCCCACAACCCATGCACATCCAGGTAGCACTAAGTGAACTCAGTGGATCTCAAGACAGAGTCCGTGAAGTTGGAGGATAGGAGAGGCATTGGAAGAAGGAAATGGAGGCTCTCTTTGATCAAAACATATCTATAACATTTTCAAACAACAAAGAGTATACTTTTGTCACCATTTAAGCCACATCTCTTATTACAATAATTAACTATAAATTTATAAACATCAGTCAGAATGAAGGCTGAGTTTAGAGGGCAAAACTGTAAGAAATGGTGTATTACAGAGAGAAAACAAGTGACAGGGGACCTCAGAGAAACATTGGAATGGGCACAGAAAAAACAAACTAAACACCTCAACTGACACACATAATAGATAGGAGAAACTTCATGTAAAATTATGTTAGGATAAATCGTATGCTTCTGAGCTCCTTGTAAACAGGGAGGTGCATGCAACTACGCACAGCTCGACCTCTTTGTGGAATCTCCAATATGTTAATTGTATATAAAGTTTAAAGAAGCTTACAGGCCAATAACATAGCTAGAACAATTGTTGGATTTAATTCTGGGACCAGTTTTATTGGGAGTCATGGGGGGAGAGGGGAGAAAGCTGTTGGCATCAGGTTAGTCACCAGTCTTCTTGCTCCCTGCTGAAGGCTTCCTGGGAGGGGAGTTCTTTTAAGGAGAAGCAAAATGTCTAAGTATGTCATGTGTGGAAAATGGCCCACCCCACAGGAGTAGGTTTAACTTTTTACTCAAAGGCAAACTTTGCAGATAAGAGTCCAAGTGTCAGTACATCACCTCAGGAAGGTAGGGAATTTTGTCAGCTAGGTAAACACAGCCAGCTTGCTTCGGTGTGTTCCAGAGAGCAGAACCTAAATGTGGTAAATAGACCATGAGTAAAGGATGGAGGCCTGAATTTAAAGACAGGAAGTTTACTTTTTGAGAATCATGGGACCTGGGAAGCAGCACCTTAGAGGCATGTGAAGAGGTCCCAAGACAATGGAACTATTTTAAAGTTTGGTGCTACCCAGGCTTGCTTCATCAGAGAACCATTTTTCTAGAAACATTTAGGAAAAGAACTTCTAAACATCCATTTCTGCTTTTGCTTCTGCCAATAAATGATGAGAGGTTGTTCCATCTTCTCTATCTTCCTTTTAGATAGAAATGTGTATGTATGTAGATAGTTAAATAATAGTTACCCAAGGGTCTTGTCACTTGGGGCCTTGTGCTTGCTAGACAGAAAGAACTCCTTTTTATTATGCATTCTTTAAAAGCTAATATTATTGCCCTGATGACTTAATTTTCAAGTTAGTAAAACTGCAGTTTTACTAAGTCTAACTCCTTTCTGCATCCTAGACACACTATTTGTCTAATAAAGAATTTGTTGTTATTATCTTCAAGGAAAGAAGAAATACATTTTTATTCTTACATCTAATATTGTTTTCCTACATTTCTGAAACTGAAATGTGTATATTGTGTGTATATGCTGTGCATATGTATATACGATGATGACTGTCCTACATAGAAAGACTATTTCAAGTCAACATACATATCTTATACTCATTTATACCTTAGAACTAAATAAATGTCCTGTTTTGACACTTCTCTGGTAACTTTCAGGTGAGACAGAAGTGCAGAGTCTTGAGTTGGGGGAAGTGTGCATACAGCCAGACTGTCTTTAGGAAAAGGTAGAAAGTAGAAAGCTCTTTAAAGATCTTGGTGAATATTTTCCCTTCCTATCAGTTCAAATTCAGCAATGAACCATTTTGATCAACTTGATCATAATCCCTTGGCTGAGCCATACAGAAGACAAGCTCTGTCTTTGCTTGGTATGGACTACGGACACCATCGGCTCCTGTCCTGCACAACAGAATACCTGACTCTACTTCCCTCTGGAGAAGGAGTAGTTGTACTATAAGCATTCTAACAAATTTAGGGAGCAAAAGTGGTCTATTCCTGGTCAAGCAAAAGTGTGTTCCTGGACAAACCCAAGAAATATTTAATAGATTTTCTAATTATGTCAAACCTCTCATGTGAGATGAGATAGCAGGAAGAAAATAACAAGAAATAGGTCAAAGTGCAGGAGGTATTTGAGGCAACCGTCTAGGCTCTCTTATTTACAAGCCATATCTATATGGGATATGTCCATATTCTAGCAGTGAGGCAAGGAAGCAACGGGAACAAGAAAACTACCAGCAAAGTTATATCAATTATGAAATTTAAAACTGTTCTCACATTTCATAAACTCAGCAGTTTTTGAAACATGTGTATTACACTTTGATATACCAAACAAACTTTAACAACTTAATCAATGGGTATACTTTCACCATTTTTTCTCTCTGAAATTTTATCCTGCAACTCTTGAGATATTGGGCTCTCATACAGACAAGTGTATTGATAGTTCTCTCTCATTCTTTTATGAGTGATGAACATATAGTATCACTACTGTGGGGCTGTGTGCCCTGGAGATGACTGTAACCTGCTATTGATCAGCTGATTGAAGATGAATGGCTTAGCTGCTTGTATTGCAGATTACATCATTAACATGGTCAGTAAACCATGAATTGTTCAATAAGGCGTTTATCTTTTTTCATTTTACTTCTGCTCTTTTATCATTTTTATTAGAAAAGCCAAAATTGCCCACACTAACCAGAAACGTCTGTTGAAAAGAGATCCAGTAGGGTCCCATTATGACTTGAAAGTTACAGATAGCTAAATGCTAATGGACTAGTGATATTTAGTGTGTGGTTTTTATCAAACCATTTTTTTCTAATTTTGTATTACTTTATTATATTTGTGTAACCATATACATTATATGGTATGTGTGCGTGTGTGCCTGTATGTGTGTCTGTATAAGTCAGATGACAACTTTAGTCATCCGTTCTCTCCTTCCATGGTGTAGATTCCAGGAATGGAATCAGGCTTTGTAGCATGCGCCTTTACCTTCTGAGATGTCTTACCAGCTCTTATATGTGTTTTAAAACTGAAGAAACTACAGTTTTAATAATTGTGTTGTTCTCTTTCAGCTTCCGTTTGCATCATATTTACTCGAAGCAGTACTGGAGAAAATAAAGGAAAACAAGAAACTAACTGAAGGATATTTCACAGTGATGAAAGACACTAAATAAAATTAAAGTAGAGCTATTTTCAAATACAAGAACTTCATGTGCTGTGGTTGTAAACAGTCCAGATACAGTATCTGCTCCAGCTAGCAATGGGCAGCTCCAGCCAAATAAAAAGCTGCTGAAACTGATTGCTGAACAAATGAAGTTGACTAAGTGCATAGCCACATAAAAGGGAAGGCTAGCATTTGAATGTTGGATGTTGTCCCAATCAATGCAAACTTAAAAATGGTTTTCCTCCCAGTACATAAGAAGAAAACAAAACAAGTTTGTCACAAACTACACAGATTGGTCTGAGTATAAAATAAAAAGTTATAAATAAAGGACTAAATATAAATTTTATATAAAAACTAGACTTTTCTATAAAACTGTTGTAAATGTGATTCAGTGAACAACATCTTTGTGTGGTGAGAAAATATGCAGTGAATTGTGCTAATATCAAAGAGGGGCACTGAGTGAAGCTTACTGTATGCTTCCATTGTACCAGTTCTCATTGACATACTGGATTATACGGGAGATACTCTGTTTTTCTAGAACTGTCTGGAAAAAAATAAAAACATTTCTCTCCTTTGTCTGCTTGTGCAGTTATATAAATCAGCAGGGCCAGAACCCCAATGTATAATGTTGGGCTAGACCAAGCAGAGCTCATACCATGCTGTCTAATTAACAATGCCTTCTCACTGTGGTGGGAACACTGTGTGTAGTTGTTAACCATTCTTCTCCTTTTGTGTCCTCACTGAGTTCTTGCCACACATTCTTGGAGCCTCTGAGTCACTGAACTTGCTCCTCTATACTTGCAGTTGGTTCTGTCTTTGTAGAATACTCTGTGTGTAACTGTACGCATACCTGTCTTCTCATCATCCAGTTTCACTTTAGCAGTTCCATCATGGCATAGTCTCTGAAAATCCTACTAGCAACATGAAATCACCTGTTTTTAATATGCTCACTCTTTTGCTTTATGGTTGATCCTCATTTACTCCTTTAGAATATAGATCCCATGAGATTAAGGTAGGTGATGGCAAATTAAGACCCATAGCCAAATCTTGCCTGCCATCTACTTTTATATAGTTCACAGACTGATTTTTTTCTATTTTATTAAACTGTTTAAAAACAATACTTTGTAGCATGTAAAATCATATGAAATCCAATTTTAATGTTTTATCAATAAAGATTTATTGTGATTCGGTGATGCTCATTCCTTTGCACAGCACTTAGTATAGCTATAACACTGTGGTAGTGAACCTGAGTGACCAGTAGAGGCTGTATGTGGTATTTTCCTTACTCAAGACTGCTGCTCAGCTTGCTACAGCCACAATGGCATAGTCTAAATTGAATGCAATCCTGTCAAGACCATATGAAGTTCAAGAAGAAGGAAGACCAAAGTGTGGATGCTTCACTGCTTCTTAGAAAGGGGAACAAAATACTCACAGGAGGAAATATGAAGATAAAGTGTAGAGCAGAGACTGAAGGAAAAGGTCATGCAGAAACTGCCCCCACCCCCTGCCCCTGGGGATCCATCCCATATACAGTCACCAAACCTGGACGCTATTGCGGATGCTGGGAAGTGCTTGCTGACAGGAACCCGATATGGATGTCTTCTGAGAGGCTCTGCCAGAGCCTGACAAATACAGAGGTAGATGCTCACAGCCAACCATTGGACTGAGTGTGGGGGAGGGGGGGTTCCTGATGGAGGAGATGGAGAAGGGACTGAAGGAGCTGAGGGGGTTTACAGTCCCATGGAGGGAGCAACAGTGTCAACATGCCAGACCCCCCCCCCCAGCACCTGGGGACTAGACCGCAAACCAAAGAGTACACATGGAGGGATCCATGGCTCCAGCCACATATGTAGCAGAGGATGGTCTTGTTGGACATCAGTGGGAAGAGTGGCCCTTGGGCCTGAGGGGGTTCTATTCCCCACTGTAGGGGTGGGGGAGCACCCTCATAGAGGCAGGAGACAGAGGATGGGATAGGGGGGTTCTGGAGGGGAGACCTGGAAAGGGAATAACATTTGAAATGTAAATAAAGAAACTATCCAATAAAAGGGGAAAATACTGTCAAGTTACAAATAATGAATTACTAGAAGTTTAAAAATATTAACACACATCCAACCTGCCAGAGCCATTAGGATCACCCTCTTAAGACAGAACTGTGTCTTCTTTTGTCCTGCACTGGATAGCAGGGTCACATGTTTCTTGTATAATGGCACACTATAGCTATGCTAAAAGAGCATGGAACACATAGATAACCAGAGTAAACATGACATGTCACCACTCACAGGAGGACATAAGTTAGAAAGATTATACTATTTGATGTATATCAGCCTATCAGAGGATTCTGTGATAAAAATAAAAATAAGCCTAGCCCTAAAGAACGAGAAACAGGATACAACAAATAAAATGACACTTTACAAAGGTTACCCTTTAACTCCTGTAACTCCTGAATTGCTTATGCAGCCAGAGGGACTTTAGTGATTAAGAGTCATGAGAGGGAAGGATACTTAGACTATCTACATGGATTCTTATAAAAGACAGAGTCAGATAGAGGGAGAGAGAGAAGGGAAGAAAAAAGTCAGTGAAGGTGCGGAGAGATGAAAGAGGGTCAAAAAAGAAGAGAGAGTGTCAGAAAGAGGCTGCACACTTCCAGTTATAAGCAAAAGGACAGAGAATTTGGAATAAGCAGCACTACTTGTTTTAAATATGGAGGAAGCAAAGGAACTTAAGTGATTTTTGGAGACTAGAAAAAGCAAGAAAATATGCTTCCCTCAGAACACTGATACAAACTGATTAGCCCAGTGAATTTGAGTGTGACTTTCCAGAACTTGGGGAGAGTAGTGTTTCTTGTATTAAGCTGTGATCTTTATAGTAATTAGTGCAAAAATATAAAACTAATACAACTCACTAAAATATCATTCATAACTTCTTATCCATGTGGGGCTTTGATCAGAAGATGTACAGAAGGTTGAGTCACTTCACTAACAAACTAGGAGGTAAATAACATGGAATAAAAAGACTTGAAGTAGGAAAAGCACTTGGCAAAAGTCAACACAAGGACCAGCAACATGGCACGGTTTGTAAGGGCACTGGCCACCTAGCCTACAAACCCATGATCCCCAGAAGCCACACAGAAAGGAGAGAACCAATTCCCACAAACTTGTCTTCTAATGATACAGGTACTGTGATACCTGTACACACATTCAACACAAAATAAATGTTTTTTAAAAAAGCCATAAAAGTGACAAGGGACATCAGAAAACAGAGAAGCTCCTCACTATAATAAGACCTACTACCAATGCTGAGTGAAACAGTGGAGGCAGCCATTCCTTCTAACATCAGGAAGGAGGAAGGACTTCATGCAGCCCCCATCATCTTTCTAAACCTCCTGTGGAAGCATCCAGCCTGCACAGCAAGGCAGCAAAGGCAATGGAAGGGGAAGAAGTGCACACAGATGGGAAAGGAAGGAGGTCTGTACTAAAGCAAGTAGCAAACAATGTTCAATCAAATTGCCAACAAGAGCAACATAACAACTCTCAGTTGTACGTCTATACATTAGTGACAAATAACGTAGAAACCAAAATTATGATTGTAACTTATTTCCCCACAATTGGCACACTTAGGTATGAATTTAACAAACATCTTCAGTACTTATCAGAGCTATAAAACACATATGTAACAAATCAAAGGTTTAAATAAATGAGGCATACCAAGAATGTGAATGGGGATAGTCGATTTAGTAAAATATGACAAAAGGTCTCCAAATTGATAGGTTTAAAATGATAGTGTATGCTTTATCTGGCAAGACATAGTAAATATAACATAAATATAAAAATGTAAAAAAAGAGAGAGAGAGAGAGAGAGACAGTGGGAGAGATCACTTCACATTTCAAATTTCATCATTTAGCAACACAAGTAAGTGTGCAGTACCAGCAGAGGAATAGAGGCCAGGTCAGAGGATTAACATAGCCAAAAATATGCCCAATGATCATAGGCAAAGACTCAAACAATCCTCTAGAGGCAAACCAGCTACTTTGATAGATGGTAGAAAGCAATTGGACATCCTTACATTAAGAAAAATAATAAAATTAGACCTTAATCCCACACATTAGTATGCAGATGTAGGAGGAATAAAGAAGTCTTGACAAGTGATCGCTGCTGGGTGATGGGGCATCCATGCTCCCTAGGAGTGTAGCCTGGCAAAGCAACATGCTCCAGGGGAAGGCCACACATCCAAGCAAGCTCAAAGATGACAGGACAGTTTGAACTTGGTGGACTTAATTTTTAAAAATCAAAATTGAATTGATAGGGAAGGGGTATCTGGGAAGAATTGAAGAGTGAATTTGATGAAATACAGATGAATTCTCGAAGACACACACACATATACACACACACACACTTTTGTGTGTGTGTGACCTCCTCAGGCACGTCTTAATTTTTGAAAACTGTCTCTCATTGATCCATGCACTTGACATTTCAGCTAGATTGACTGGCCAGCAAGCACCCAGAATTTGCCTGTCCCCTCTGAGCTCACAACTCAGCCTGGGATTTATATGAGTAGTTGAAACTTGAATTCAGGTCCTCACACTTAGACTGCCAGCAGTATACCCACTGAACTACTCTACCCAGTTAGTGTTTATTGTCACAGGGTAAGCCATTTATTTAAACATAAAATATAGATGACAATATGAGAGAAAGTCTTCTAGGAACTAATGTTAGGCAAGGAACTACAAGAAATATACCAAAAACATGCTGCAGGATGGAAAAACTGGCCAATGTCATCAAAATGTAAAATGTTTGCTCAGGGAATAACAAGCTACCATTATATTCTCTCCATGTCCAAATCATATCTGTCAAACACATAGCTGATAAAGGACTCATCTAAAAATAAAGAATTCACAAGGCCTAAAACTCAACAATGGAACAGTCCTGTGTGTGTCCTTGAATGGAAGCTGTTTACCATAGACAAAAATGATCATGATTATATGTGTTTAGAATGTAGGATCAGGGAGGGAGAGAAATTCTGTCATCAGCACTGGCCCCCTATGCTCCTATTGAAAGTTCTGTTTACATTCATTACGCCTCAAAATTATGTAGGATTCTGTCCAATAGCACAAGTGATCCTTGGGTTTGGAGGTCCCAAAATGAAAATTTCTGTGAGAAATTTATAACTACACCGAGAAAGCCTTTCTCAGTGCCCTCAAATAACTATAAAACCAAACAGGAGGGATAGCAGGAACCCCTTGGAGAGAGCCCTTTACTGGCCTTAATGTCTGTGTTCAGAAGAGCCATGAAATCCACCAGCAGAATGGTTGCTATTTTCAATTCTACATCCCTGTGCACATAACGGCCTGTGGTAGTAACACAAAAGTTAGGAGTGGTTTAATATAATAAAAATGATTTCTTGTGCAATGAAATTTTTCATCAAATACATGATTTTTTAAACCTTCTTGCAATAAACATTGATGTGCCTGTATCTCTGTGGGATGTTGACTTGGAGACAAGTCAGATAGATACCCAGAAGTCGTATAGCTGGGTCATTTTACACAACTCTTTGGACAGCAATGGCTAGTGCAACCCTGTTCCTGAAAGCTAAAACCTAGGTCTCTGGCAAGAGTGAAATGCTGAAAGAGAACCTGATAATATGTACAGATGTACACACACACATATGTAATATTTTATATATGTGATACATGTTTATGTGTGTAATATAGATAACATGTAGGAATTTTATTAGTCATAATAAAGTATAAAGTTAACTCATCTGTAGGATGCAACTTGTGATATTCCTATCAAAAAATTAGGTCAAATACACTCAAACACACTGATGCCATTTTTTCCCTTATTTATGGTTCTGATGTCTATATAGATCTTACGAAGATAAAATTTTAAGTGTTCATATGACATGAAAAAAAGTAAGATGGTCTAGGGGAACAAATGGGGGTAATGGAAGGGGAATAGTGTAAAGACATTTAGCATAAATATAGATTTTATGAAAACTAAAATAACATAAAACAACCTTGGCCAACCTTCTGATGTGTAAATGAAGAAGTACTCATTGCGTTCATTTTTGTTTCTAGATTTCCTTTCCACAGATCAGTCCTCTGTTTCTTTTATTTTCAGTTCTCAGTTCACAAAAGCTCAATGCTGGCCCCTTCCGTGCCATACTGGTTTTCCTCTTTCTAAGTCATTGCCACTGAGAATAGCCCTGCTTCTTCCCTCAGGTCTTCAGGGTCAGGACAGAAAGTAGAACTCGGCTCTTGCAGTTTCTGGTGTGTGGGTTCCCCTTCTAGTAATCCATAGAAGGGAAGTTAGAAGGCTCAATTACTTTATGCCCCACCCCACTCTTGACCTGAAGAAATATACCCTTCATGTGCATGGACCTGGTTGAGGTATTCTTCTTCACAGAGACATAGGTGGACCCATCCCTTCCTTATCTGACATCAAGCCATAACTAGTCAGCCTAAAGCAACAGGGAAGCATCCTTCTGTGATGTTCTCTGGTTAGGAACTCAGTTCTTTGACAACCCACTCCATGTTCCCTGTAAATATCTTTTATTTTAGCTGGTTGCCCACTTCTTCCTTAATTACCCATTGGGATTCTTTACACATGGAAGTAAACCCACACCAGAAAATTAAAGCTAAGACATTTTTCTTCTTATGGTTTTATTTTGAAGTAGTTTAGTATTCATAAGAACTTAGGAAGACTGGAAATGGTGCCTTTAGTCCTAGCACTCTGGAGTCAGAGGCAGGAGGTCTGAATTCAAGGCTAACCAGACCTACATAATAACTTCGAGGCTACTCCAGGTTATATAGAATGATTGTCTCAAAAAAGACAAAAAACAAAAAATAAACCAAAACAAACAAACAAACAAACAAACAAACTCACAGATGTAGTTCACATAATTCTGGAGTAGCTTTTACTATTCTCTTCACATGATGATATCTTACATGGTATATTGTCAAAACCCAGAGACTGATTCTAGAACAATATTATAAAAATAACCATGAACGGGGACCGGGAAGCTAGCTGGGTTGGCGTAATAGCTAGATTTAATAGTCCACTGGATAATCTAGAATCACCTATGAAGATAATCCCTGTGAAGACCTATCTACATTGGGTTGAACAAGTCTGGGTGATTTCCTTAGGTTAATTGATATGGGAAGACATATCCCACTGTAGGTGGCACCATTCCCTAGGAAGAGGGTTCTTAACTATGTAAGAGTGGCACAACTAAGCTAGCATAAGCAAGTAAGCAGCATACATGTATTCATTCTCTGCTTTCTCTTGATGGTTATGATGTGGCTAGCTGTTTTACATTCCAGCTGCATTGACTTCCCTGCTATGATGGACTATAACCTGGAATTATGAGTTAAACAAACCTTTGTCACTTAAGTTGCTTTTTGTCAGGGTGCTTTAGTCTCAGCAACAGAAAAGAAACTAGGGAAGTTGGTAGCACACCATAAAATCACAAAGCCTCGAGTGTGGGACTCATATTTAAAAAATATTCTGAACATTGTGCACTGTTGGGATTCCTGAACTTGGGAGGTCGAGACAGGTTGGGGCTCATAGGCTAGATAGACTACATATCTATCCCAACTGATATGTCCCGGGCCACACTGAGAGATGGTGACTCAAAAAACAATGTAGTAAAGCCCTCAAGAATCACTGGGAGGAGAGGCCTTTGGTCTTGTGAAGATTATATGCCCCAGTACAGGGGAATGCCAGTGCCAGGAAGCTGGAGTGGGTGGGTAGGGGAGCAGGGCAGCGGGAGGGTATAGGGGATTTTCAGGATAGTATTTGAAATGTAAATGAAGAAAATATCTAATAAAAAACCTGAATAATGAGAAAAAAAAACACTATCCAAGGTTCTGAACCTGGCCTCTGGTCCCATACACACCCACTTACCCACTATAGATAGTAGATTTCACAAGTTTTTACACATACCTTTCAGAGTTGTTGTATGACATCTGAATTTGTATTTAGATTATGTACCCAATGGTCTATCCATTTACCCCTTTAACATACAAGTACAATTATACACTCAGTATTAATAATAAAGAAACTAGGGAGAGATATAATTGGAAATGGATGACAAAAAATTGTAGAAGAGATTTATAAAAGGACTCTGAATGGGCAAATACCATGAAGAGATTTGTGTTCTATGTGCTGCTCATCAAATGGTTATCTCACAAGAAAAGATTTACGATAAGATAAACCATTTTTGTGGATGACCATCAGCCTGTCTCTTACCTGCTTTTCATCAACAAGTGGTCTCATATGATGGAGTAGGGCCTGCATTGATTTTGTCTAGTCCAACAAAAACAGGCATTGAACCCCTGCTATTACACCATTATCCAGGTGATTAGTCAACCCCCTGGAATTAGGTTGATCACAAAGAACCAATTCTGTCATGGAAACGACTGTATTTTGTTCTAACTAGACTACATAATTTTCTGCCTATATCTGTCTATTCTCTGCACATAGTGTTTCTGCTGATCTTTATACTTGAAGAATGCCTTGTTTACGTTCCTAGCATTCCACAGAGCACTGCTTATGATTAAAGAATTTACCTCATAGTCAATGAAGCATGGGAGTGGACTCATGGGGTTCATGCTCCCAACTACCTCAGACCAGCTGGTTTGACAGAATAGGCTTTGAAGGCTCAGTTATAGTACCAGGCAGTTAGCACAACCTATGTAGCTAGGACATTGCTCCTTATTATCCCTAGCAACCCATTAACAAGGTGTTTTCTATTACCTTAACCTTATACAGTGCAGGCTTATATATCATGGCTTCAAAGGGAAGAGTTCTTCCACCAAGAAACATGGCAATGATTCAATGAACTGCTACATCTGTTATTCATCCACTACACATGATTCCAAATCAAGAAGCAAAGGATGAGATGTTATTAGTTAGGGTGGTTGATGCTAACTAGCAAGAGGAAATTGGACGACTATTCCACAATTGTAATTTGAGTATTAAATGTCCTCCTGGAGTCTTAGTTGATGAATGCATGGTCCAAGGATGTGCACCTGGGGGTTCTCTTTTGGAAGATTGAAGAACTTTTAAGAGGCGAACCTTTCTGGAAGAAGTGAGTTACCTGAACAGGAGCTTTGATACTTTATAGGCATGATCCACTTCCTGCCTCCTGCTTTCTTCCTGTTTATGTGAGTCGAGCAACCCAGGTTGCATATTAACTGTCAGCATGCTTTCCCTACCATGATAGAACACACACTCAAACTGAACCAATATGAAGTGTTAAGTTTCTTTTTTAAAACAATTTATCATTGAAATAAAAAGAGAGCTAACATAGGATGAACAATGTATTTTAGGGCATCTTTAAGTAACACTATGTCCTGAGATTAAGTTCCAAGAAAAACTACAACCCAACTCAATAAGTGTTGCTAATGGATCCTTCAAGGATTGAGGGTTCTCACTTTCCCACCAGGTAAAGAACTGTGATACTAGGATACTTGCTAGGATAAAAGCAGAGCTGAATGAGAAGTCAGAAGGGGGATTGTGAATAACAGCTATGGCCACGTGGTGACCAGTTACAGAAATCAGGGCTGGAATTACCATGAGTATTGTCTTTGTATTTGGCTGCAAATGTGCTTGTGTGGGTACCTGATGGCTGAAAATGGGTCACATTACCCAGATAAAATGTCAAACATTTTAGATGTTTCAGAGAGGATGATTTGGTTGAGAGTACTTTTGAAATAAAGCATATAGGTTTCCAGAATGTGGGGTGGGCCTCATGCAATTAGATGAATGGAAGAGAGAGTGATCTCCTTGAGCTAAGAGAGGAAGGTACACACCAGCCAGCCAGTGATCTGGGGCACCCTCAAGGAATTGTCCAGAAGAGAGCTGTCTGTCACAAGCAAGGTATTGTCAGGTGTACCAAGAATAGCCAGATACGCTCTTGTGTCTTTGGAGTAGGATTCATTTCACTTGTTTACACAAGTTCATTGTTTACCAGTTATTGCAAAATAGAAAATTAGCAGCTAATGGAGTTAGCAAACTGTAAGCCCATTATATTTCCTTTAATGCTCAGAAATAGATTTAGAGATTAATTGCATTAAGTTTCTTAAAAATCTTTCTTTTTCATTTTCATTCTTGAATCTTTCTTTTAAGCCTCCTATAAATCTACTGTTTCTGTGGTTTTGTTCCTTACATGTTCTGTTTGAAGAAGTTTTTATTTTGTTTATTTTCCATCAAAATACAATTACATCATCCCCATCCGTTCCCTCCCTCCAATCCCTTCCACGTTCTCCCCCCCCCAACTCTGCCACGTTCTCCCCCCAACTCTTCCACGTTCTCCCCCCCCCAACTCTGCCAAATGCCTTCTTTTCCTGTGTCATTGTTACATATGTGTGTAAATACATGAGTATGTCAATACAACTTTCTGAGTATGTCTAGTGTTTGTTACTTGTGTGTATAGGATTTCAGGGCTGACCTCTAGGTATTGCATATGACCAATTGGGAGGCTCATCCCTAGGATTTTTCATCAGTTCTCAGCCTTCCTTAGCTAAAGCCTGTAGGTTTTTTGACTAGCGGTGGGCTCTGTGAGATTTCCCGCTTCCATGTCAGCATGTTTACTGGGATTGCCCTTGTTCAGGCAGCCATAATATTGTGGTGTCATGACTGAAGCTTCCCTGTCATTTCTAGGAGATACAATCTCACAGAACTTTTTTTGTTTGTTTGTTTGTTTGTTTGTTTGCCCTTGGAGTCTTTCTACCCTCTCTTCCATAATGTTCCTTGAGCCCTGAGTGTATTGTAGATGTAGCCACTGTACTGAGCACTCCAGGATAAGCTGTTCTCTGCATTCTGACAAGGTGTGGTCTTCTGTAATGGACCTCTTCTTTTGCAAAGACAAGCTTCTTTGATGAGGGGTGAGAGTTCTTTTCTGTGGGCATAAGGATGAATATATTTGTAAAGCACCTAGAAATTATGATTGTTTAGCCCCAGTACCAGCTATGATTTCTTACCTGTTGAGTAGGTTCTATACCCAATTGGAGAATTATTGGTTACTGCCAAGGTATGAATGGTACTATTGCAAAGCTAGAGGTATCTCACAACCAATAGCCTAACTATGATGCCTATGAACATGTTGGTTTCTCTCTCCCTCTCTCTCTCTCTTCCTCTCTCCCTCTCTCCCTCTCTCCCTCTCTCCCTCTCTCCCTCTCTCCCCCTCTCCCCCTCTCTCCCCCTCTCCCCCTTTCTCCCCCTCTTCTCTCCCTCTCCTCTCCCTCTCCTCTCCCTCTCCCCCCTCTCTTTTTCTCTCTCTGTGTACCAACTTAATAGTAAAATTACTATCACTTCACCATTCCCTTCCTCAATTCTATGAAATACCCTCTTCGTGATATACTGATTTCTCAAAGATGTGTAGATTTGTTTTTGAATTCTTTGTAATGTACAACTAAAGGTAATATATACTGATAGACTCTAATTAGGCCAGCAGCTCTCAACCTGTGGGATGCTGTACTCATACTTTGGCTACTTTATTGGGTTCTTATATCTACCTCTCTTTACTGCCCCATCCCTTCCAACCCCGCTCCCAACACTTGGTAAGAGAGAAAGGTGAGATGGGAAAGGGGACATCAATGTCCTTAACTACTTCCTGCTGATTAGGGCATCTGGTTCCTTGGGGCAAGTCCAGTCATCGTCCCTAGACTATCCAATCTCTTCTCATCTCTTTACTCATGCCCACTTGACAAACTGCAAGAAAGCAAACAGGAACAACCTTTCCTCAGCCTCTTGGGGCTCTGACACTTTTATACCCTCTCAAGAGTCCCCAGAATTCCAAATGTAAACTATCTCCAGCTGGCAAAACCACGCCCCTGCCAGAGCACAAGGCAAATAGGCAGCTGCTGTGGGCAATCTGAACCAACCCAATACCCCATTCCTGGGATTAAAACAAAAACATACTCATATAACATTTCTGTGTTTTCTAAGAAATTAAAATCCTCACTACAGGTCAGGACCCCTTTGGGAAACCTCTATCTTCAAAAAATTACATTATATGTCATAATAGTAGCAAAATTACAGTTATGAAGTAGCAACAAAAATGATTTTATAGTTGGGAGTCACCACAAAATGAAGAACAGTATTAAAGGGTCACAGCATTAGAAAGGTTGAGAACCACTCTATCAGGTGTTGATATCTTATGTGCTGTACTGAAAAGATTGTCCATGCTCATTTTATCTAGTTTTAAAGTTTTGTAAAAGCATAGAATATACACTGGGCATGATGTCACACATCTTTACACCAGCCCTCAGGAGGCAGAGGCAAGTAGATCTCTCAGTTCCCAGCTAGTGTGGTCTATGTAATGATTTACAGGTCAGACAGGCTCTGCAGTGAGATCTTGTTCCAGAAATAAAACAATCAGATGTATAAGTTGTATAATGTCAAACCAAAATACTGATGTTGATGTTGATGTCATATATCAGTTTCATTCAGACTTAATTGAATTCATTTGTGTTTGTGTGTGCTGTCTCAGTATAATTTGATCACAGGAGAGAGATCAAGTGTCTGCCACCACATTATAATAAAGAGTCACGGTTCTATCATCATAGCAAGCCCTGTTTTACCCTTTTATAGTCAGTTGTTCTTTTTCCTTCTGACCCACATCCCTGAACAACTGTCCTCTGCTCTAAAATGATGCCATTTCAAAAGTTATATCGGAAGGACCATAGAGTACATTAACCTTTCACTCAGCGTAATTCCCTGCGAATTGGCACTTTATATCGCTGATTAGCATTCCACAGTGTGTCCGTATCATACACAGTTCCTCACTCTCGTCCTCTCTTGGGGATATCTGAACTGTTTTTATATATGCTTGGTCACCATTTGGTGCTACTGCTGTCCTTGGGCCACGTGGCTGGCTATGTGTGCTATCTCAACTGTGGTTGTACTAATGGCTAATGTCCGGGTCCGGAAGAGATGGCACATCCGTCCTCCTTCTGGATCTCTTTTCTTCAGATTGGTATGTTTGTCCACTTCCTAATTTGATTGTAATTTTTGCTTTTGCTTGTTTTCCAGCTGGAGAGTTCATTATTAAAAATGCTACCCTAGTCCATCACCCTGCCTAGATGCTTACAAACTTTCTCTTAGACTATCTCTTAGCTTTCCAGCTACTGTAGGGGGACTATCAGAACTATTTATTAATTAACTTATTACATATAAAGTATATCTTGAAGATATCTAATTTATTAGTTTTTTTTAATTTTTGAGCCATGTCTTCAATGAAAAAGCTAAGAAACTGGCCAAAAGATTTTTTCTTCTTTATTTTAAAACTTTTATATTGCCCTTCTGTTTTATTTTTAAATATATGACCCTTCTTGAGTTAAGCTTCTGTGTCTTTGGAGTGTTCAACTGCCCTGTGCCGTTTACTGAAAAAATTCTTTACAAATTGCTTCTGCATTGTTGTACAAGATTAGTTGAACACAAGGCTGTAACATCCTGTGCTCTATTCTGGTATGCACCCCATGTGTCTGTCTGTCGTATCTGTGTGTCTGTCCTTTGGGATGGCTACACCTTATCACTGCACAGTCAGACTTTAAACATGCAGTGATGACTGAGTGTCCATGTAGATATTCCATTTGCTCACAGTAAGCTTCATGCTCAAGTGCAGCTTCTATGCTTTTACTTCATTCATTTGATTTAAAACAGCTTTCCCTTTGCCTAGTGTGTATTTTCCAAGATTGAATTCAACTGGAGATCAATTTAGGGGTCAATGACACCTTTCTTATGTTGAGTATTACTTTTTTATCTATCATTATTTCCAATACATTTTAAATAAAATAGAATCGCATTACCTTCTCACCTGGTGATGATGCGTTATTATGAAAATATTTCTTACATTCTAAAAGACTGGAAGTTCTACTGGACCTCACAGCCAGAGTTGTTAATATACCTTGAGGACACTTAAGATTTATGACTGCTATCCTACTGTGTGCCAATGCACAGCTGTAATATTAAGTTATGAACTGTTCCATGCCCCTGACTTAAGAGCAATGTATTTTGCTTCTATATGTGTTATATTGATCATTTGCTAAAAACAGAAATATAGGTTGAATAAACCTTATAAAATTAATAGTCAACATAAGCATTAAACATAAAATACATATATTCCTTGATAAATGATGATGTTGGCAGTGCTGTTTATTATTGGGTCAGTTGGAGTCAGTGACTTAATCCCTTATAAAACTCTGTCATAGACGTTCTTCAGTGAGGTACCCTTTATTCCATCCTCCATGTGGTGCTTTTTATGCTGTTCAGTAAAAGAGAGAGCAGATCTCTAACTAGTTGTTAGGAACAGACACAGAGACGCACACAGATATGGACAGACACAGGAATAGCTTCACACAACAGCATCGCAGGCACACATTCCCAGTCTTTCACCACACAGGCAAGGAAGCCAGAAGACACGGGTAAAGCAAAGTAGAGAATTCAAATCTGAGTTCACTTGTGTTCAAAGGACACCAAAGGGATGTGCTTTACTTATTTCTGTACTTAATGGGACACCAACACATTATTAATAATTTTGAGTTTATCATTAATATATTTAATCAGACACACTCTTTCCCTTTTGCCCTTCAGTCTCTCCTAGGTAACCTCCCCTCCAGTCCCTCCTACCCTTAATTTCCTCCCATGCCCCTACATTCTTATGTCGATTGTCTCTTTTGCTTTAATTATTATTGTTATATCATGTGTGTGTATGTGTGTGTGATGTTTGTGTGTGTGTGTGCGCGTGTGTGCATGTACACATGCATGTGCACTCACAGATTTATAAATACAGCCTTCTGGGTTTGTTTTTATTGTTTGTGCATATGTGGTTTCAGGGCTCACCATGTGATACTAACTAGCTCAATAAGAGTACTTGTTCTTTGGTAAGGCTCATCTCCCTCTTTCACTAGTCATTAGCTGCCTATAAGACCTGGTCTATGAGTGGGGCCTGGATGAAATATTCCCCTTTCCGCATTAGCAGGCCCATTGATATTGCCACTCCATACACTATTCTGAGATGTTCCCTAAACCATAGATGTGGGAGCTGTGGTGTAAGTGTATCCTTTGACATTGAGTTTCCATGGTTTTTTTTTTTTTTTTTTTTTTTTGGTTTGGTTTTATTTGATCTCTACATTGTGACCAATTGCAGCTTTCTGTGGTGGTCCCTATCTGATGATAAGAGAAGTTTCTTTGATGAAGTTTGGTGTGTATGCTCATTTATGGGTATAAGGATAAGATTTAGGATGTAATGAGGAATTGTGCTGCTCTAACAAAATGGTGGTAGTTCATTCTTTCCTACGATCTATGATATCACTAACCCCAGGCAGTTGGACAGTTTTCTATTACCGTGTATGATTTGCCTCCTGTAGAGTGCGCCTGAAGTCCAATTAAACAGTCATTGGTTACCACCAAATGTGAATGCCACTTATTGTGCCTTTACAGATATCTTGTCATGCTGGTCATTGTCATGGTCCATAAATGTTGCAACTTCATGGAACAACTAATTGCTTCTCTCGAGTTGCATAGTGTTTTCTGGCATTACAGAAGGTAGACTTCAGGAAGGAAGCATTCAGGAGAGAGCCATCTGGAATCATCAGAGTATTGTGTAATAAGTGTGTGGGGTCGTCAGCAACGGAAGCATTCCCTCAATCTCTGAGGTGAAGCCAAAGGCTACATAAATACTCTGTGTTGTTTAAGGAATCACTTGGACTATCCTGACCTATACCCTTCAGAAGGAGGTTTCTCATGTCTGAAACTGGAGTTTATCTTAGTCTATGGTTCCTTTGGATCATTGTCAGCCCAGGTGACATAATTTCCTTTAGCTATGCACATACACCTACAATGTTTATATCTCTACATATTTATATTTTCCTTTATTTCTTTCCATAAATTTTTATAATATTCAGATCTTATACATGTTGTAGCAAATTAACATATAGATATTTAATTTTTGGTATAATATACTTTAGATTCAAATGATACATTATTTGGAATAATAAACTTTAAATTTAATTTCCATGTATTTATTGCTAACATGCAGAAACACTGTTGGTTTTGTATATTGGCCTCCTGTCCTGAGACCTTGCTGAATTTTTTATTACATCTGAGAGCATTTGAGTAGTTTTAAAAAGTTTCTATTAGTATCAACTAGTTATACATGCTGTTGCACTTCATTCTAACATCTCCATACTTGTACATAACCTATTTTGATCAGATCAACCCCTCTTGTCCTTTCTTGTCCCCTCCCCACTTCCACTGACTACAAAGGGCCAGCCTTTGTGCTTGAATCTTACCGAATGAAAGACCCCCCTTGAATTAAAACTTAGAGCAAGCTTGTTTTCTCTGTCACTTATGGTTTATCTTGTGTGCAGCAACTATATAGATGAAGAATTCTTTTCTAAAAACATAAATGGCTGCCTGCCAAGCAACCACAAGTCACTATGTATTAGCCTGTATTAATTGTGTAGAACAATGGGTTTAATTATGACAGTTTCAAACAAATGTTGACCATATTGACCCTGGTTCCTCTTTGCTTCCCTCCCACTCCTGCTGATCTCATTACTCTTCCCACAAAGTCCTCCTCCTACTTCCATGTCCTTTTCAGTATGGGGATGACCCAATAATTATCATTAGACTTGTTTACATCAACAGGGATGCTGAGTTATTTATTTACCATTTATTTATTAAGAGCATGCTCTCTCTCCCCCCGCCCCCACTGTCTTCTGCAGTAACTGTTAACTAACTGCCTCTAGATTTTCAAGGAGGCATGATGACTCCCCATTCTATGAGAAGATGTTGGCAGACTCAACTTGTTCCAATCATGTAGATATTCATAGCTTATGTGAGCTTAAGAGTACAGTGGTCATGACATGACCAGAACTTAGCATTCCACCCTTCCACAAAATGGCACCCCTTCTTCTAGTTCTTATATTCTCTCTGTCCCTCTCTTTTGTGATCCTTTGAGAAGCTCATACGGCTATCCCATTAGAGCAGAACCCTAAATATTCACTTACTGACATCACTTTGGCAAGTTATGAATTTCTCAAGTTACTACTGTCCATTGAAGACAGCCACCTCTCTGACCACAGCTGACGGCAGTCCTAATCTATGGATATAAACATAAATATTTATTTAGAAGACAGTTTGATAAGCACATCATGTCCATTTAGCAAAACAACAACAGTAGCTTTTCCACAGGGGCCTATGACTTCCTGGCCTCAGCTTTTAACTAGATTTACAGTCCCTCCTGAGGATCAGGTATTAACTCCACAAAGAGAGTGTTTGGTTCCCCCATGACAGTGTATACCCTTCCCTGGCCTGTGGGTAGTGTGTGAAATTTCCTCCCAGAAGCCCGCATGACACTTTCTAGTATTAAGATGGCTAATCATCAGGGAGGAAGCTTCCAGGCCAGTTCCAGCTTGATTATTCTGACCTTATACCACAGCACATGTGTCTTCTCAGTAAGGTCTTACCATCTAATCCCAGTAAAGAGACAACAACAGTGGGAATTGTTTGTATTGTTTTGTGGGGTCTCAAGAGCCTGACTGGCAACTCATAGGTAGGTTAATTTTGATCCTGAGATTTATATTTAATAACCTATGACTTTTGGGGGGAAACTTTATTAGATAGTACTTTAATCTCAATTATAATCTCTCTCTCTCTCTCTCTCTCTCTCTCTCTCTCTCTCTTGCTCACACACACACACACACACACATGTCACAGTGAGATAAACTAGAAATGGGGAGGGGTGAGGCTCTTGTTAGGCAATGTAAAAATCCACTGCTGTGGAAACTTCCTGGATCCTATTAAGGAGTCCTAGTGAAGATTCCTATTAATGGAGGATACAGAGCCACCTTCTGCCACATAAGACTTTCAGTGGTGGAACTGGGACACCAAGGAAGCCACAAAATCTTCGACATACAACCTGTCCTACCTGCAAGATGTGCTGGGGCAATGGTGACTCAGAGCTTGTAGGAGAGATCAACCAATGACTGGTCTAACTTGAGGACCAAGCCAAGAGGGAAAGCCCATGCCCAACATTGCCTGGGTGGCCAGGAACTGGAAGCTGGATGTCCTGGAGACCTGGGATAAAACCAGATACAATTGGATGTAAAAAAGAAGTCCATGAAATGATTCCTAATGATGTTCTGCTATACTGATAGATCAGTGCTTAGCCCAGTGTCATCAGAACAGCTTCCTTTGGCAGCTGATGGGAGCAGATACAGAAACCACAGCCAAACATTGGCCTGACCTCAGGGAAGAGGGGGGAGAAGGATTGTAGAAGCCAGAAGGGTCAGAACAATATGACCCACAGAATCAGCTGAGCAGTGCTCATAGAGGCTCACAGACTGCATCAATCACAGAGCCTGCACAGCTCTGTGCTAGGTCCTCTGCATATAAGTGATGGGTGTGCATCTTGGGTTTTTGTGGGACTCCTGACAGAAGGAACAAGAGTCCTCTCTCTTACTCTGATTCTGACTCTTTTGCTTGTTCTGGAGGCCTGTTTTCCCCTACTGGGTTACCTTGTCCAGGCTTAGACCACACTTTGTCGGTCTTCTTGCTCCTGCTGTGCCATGTTCCATTGATATCCTTGGGAGCCCTGCTCTTTTCTGAAGGAAGTGTAGGAACATTGGCTCTTGGGGAGAGGAGTGGGAGAGTACTTGAGGGATAGGAGGTAGGGAGGCTATGGTTGAGATGTACTGTATGAGATTTTTTTTTTTTGAAAAGAGGAAGAAAAAACTCTTTGTACACATCTTTATCTTGGAGTATTTTCTCTCTAGCAACTCTAAAGTTCCAGGTCTCATATCAAGAGTTTTGATCTATTTAGAGTTTCTTTGGAGTGTATGGTGAGGGAGTAAGACCTATTCTTCTACGTGTAGATACGCAGTTTTCCAGCACCATTTGGCTATCTTTTCTTCAATGCAGATGGCATTGTCAGCAGGGCAGGATCTGGACTCACCTGGGAGATTAGCCTGTTTTCCCCAGGCATAGCTGTAAAGGATTACTTAGCTTCTGGGGGTGCCTATGAGGGATTTTCTTGATTAAGTTAATCAGTGTGGGAAAACCCATCTTAACTTCGGAGAGAGCATATCCCGGGCTGGGATCCCGAACTGTACAAAACTAAGAAAACATGCTGTGTACTAACTAGCATGCATTCCTTTCTTTCTGCTTCCCAGTTATGGGTGGAATGGAACCAGCTGCTTCGAGTTCCTGTCATCTTGATTTCTCCTTCATGATGATCTGAATTTTTGAACTGTGAGCCAGGAAAAACAAACAAACAAAAGCACCACCACAATCAATAACAAACCTATTTCTGCCTGAAAGTGCTGTCGTCAGGGCATTTTATCACAGTGACAGGAAAGAAACTAAGAGCAGATTGGGGACAACTTTGCTAAAAAGCAGGTATCTATGGCTGTGTGGACTTCTATCAGTGCCCTCTCTTCTTGTGCATGGATTGGAAGTTTGTTTTGTGACTACCATGCTTATACATGGTTCAAGTCTCAGTGCCTTGAAATTAGTTATAGTGATACTTTGTGCACTATTCTTTTTTCACATGAGTGCTCTGACTGTCTAGACTCTTTTTTCTTTTGTGCGAACTAGGACTTTTCCCCCATCTCTACAAAGAGTGACATCTTAACTTTGATTAGGATTGCACTAGACATATCAGCAGCTTTTAGTTGGATGACCATTTTCATAGTGTTAGCTCTTCCATGTATTCTGTGCATCTTGTGGGGTCTGCCTCAGTTTCTTCCTTTCATGTTGTCATTGCAGAGGTCTTCTACTCCCTTGGTTAGGTTGATGCCAAAGTGTTTTAAATTTTCAGGCTAGTGTGAGTGGTATTTCCCTGATTTTTTCTCAATATGTTTATTATTGGTGTATAGAAGGGCAGTCTTTATAGCCTTTCAGGTGTAGAATATCAGTGACAAGGATTTTGTGACATCTTCTGTCCTATTTACATCACCTTTATTTCCTTCTCTTGCTCTAGCAAAGTCTTCAAGCACTGTATTAAATAGGAGTGGAGAGAATGAATAGTCTTTTTTGTTCCTAATGTTAGTGGAAATGCTTTGTGTTACTTCTCAGTTTCGCATGATGCTATCTGTAAGTTAGGCATATATGGTCTTGATGGGCTTGAGGTATGTTTGCTTCCCTGCTCCTATTCTTATCAGGGCCTTTCATCATGAAAAGTGACATAACAAGCCACCAGCCCTCGACAAGGCCTGCTTATTCATATACTCATGGAACGGGTTCTTTCCTCTGGGTGTAGGGCAGGATACTTGTCCCATGCGGGTCTTTTGGCTTGCATGAAGAGTCTAGGGAGCCTTTCAGGAAGGCTAGAGAATGTCTTTAACCCAAGACCCTACAGAGAACGGAAGGAGGAGGCAGACAATGCTCATGCTAGTCTTCATATCCAATGCGCCATGCTAGGGCTTAGCATCTCTAGGTCCCCACCAGGGCAAGAACTTGGACTCAGGTTGTCTTCATGGCTGTAGTCCTACTGGCTGGCACACAATAGGAACTTAACCACATTGAGGAATCGAATCTGTGTCTTGAGCACAAAGACTGATAATACAATGACTGAGAAAAAAAGGTTCTACAGGGTTACCAAGTCAGAGTATGCTAGATCAAACTGCATCTCTCAGACTTCTGTTGTAAAATGTCACTGCAATTTAGTGGGGGGGGGGGGGTTGTTACCAAGGAAATGTCTATACAACTATAATAAGTATAGTGCTACATAGCAAGACAGTCAAGTGTGTACAATTAGTTCTTCTCCTCAACATACACAAACATTTTAATGTGGATTTAACATAGTCTTTACTAAGGAAAAAACACTTTAAATATAATTAGTTATAACCTTATATGTTTACTGTTTAAAATGCAACTTCTTACTAGTCTCACTGTACACTAAATTTAAAACATATGTAAAATGAATCGTCACTATCCTGAAACTCTTAGAACTTCAAGGCAGATGAGGTAGATTAATACAACAGTGTAGCACAGAAGGAAGTGGCTGTCCAGACTCAGTGAGGACTCAGTGATTCTTTGCATTTTTTAAGGTATATAGTATGAACCATAGACTTCCTCAACTGTGAAGAATAAGTTATGCATATATTGAATTTGTGTGACCTTGTCCTTCAGCAATTTCAGGGCCCCGAGCTTTTTAACACATTCATTCCTTAAGTAACGTTAACACACGGAGAGGATGAGAAGGTCAAACACTTTACAAGAAGCCGGCTAGCTAATGTCAGCTGGATGCCTTCAGAGCCAGCAGAGCTCCTGTTCAGATATTAACAAGCAGAATATAACACTGTAGTATAGCTAGGGTCAGACAAGAGGCATGCTGGGAAATATGCCAAATGACCCTTGAGAACTGGGCTCTACAGCCAGCCTTCTTGGAATAAGGGAGAGGAGTCAGTAAAAGGCAATGCTTCCTAAGCCGAAACCTGAACTTTTTGTTCACACGGACAGCTTTCGCAGGAGCCCAATCTGCATTCAGACATTTACTCTGTTTGTGTGAATTCAGGCATTTGTAAGAATGGAAAGTAGTTTTTCCACTTGTTCTGTTATTACTGTTGTTAGCCTTCTTCACCAATCAAATATTGCCAGATTTTATGGAATGTTTCCTTTTTGGAAATTTAAATCACACATGAAGCATTTGATGCCATTCCTTAAAATATAGCCACTGTGAGTGATCTAAAGACTTTAATAAGAAAGGCATAGAAATGGGGTTGACAGCAGGAACATCCTAACGCCCATCTTAAATGGGTGTAGGATCTGAAGGACACAGCTGGGCTGGGGAAGGGACTTGTTTAGATCATGGTGACATCATGGCTTAGCTCCCCTGACGATGGAGCACAGGCAGTCCCATGCGGGAGCTGTGTTTTACCTGTTTGTTTGCAATGGTAATTGCAGAGCAAGCCAGAAGTCATGAGTGTGCTGCTCAGTTCAGAACGCAGTGTTAACTGATACGCTTTCAATTTTTCCTGAAGGCATTTCTATATTTATTTCATTTTACTATGTGTGTGTATGCACGTATGCATGCATGCATGCATGCATGTATGTATGTATGTATGTGCATGCATGCATGTATGTATGTATATGTGAGTGAGTGCATATCTGTGTATAGGAGGGTTAGAAGTCAACATCCAGTAGCATTCTTGGGACTCCTGTCTATCTTCTTGGCAGAGGCAGTGTCTGGAGCTCACCAGCTAAGCTGGGCTAGTCCCAGAGTTCCTCCTGCCTCTGCCTCTCCAGCGCTAGGATTGCAGTTGCACACTTTGACACCTGGCGTTTTCCATGGTTTTGAGGAGGAACCCAGGATCTCATTTGTGAGCACTTTACTGTCACCTATTTCCTTACCCCCTAATCAGATTTTAGACATGTGTGTCTGTAGCACCCTCATCCTCAATCTTAATGTCTAGGTGACAGTGGCCAGGAAAAGGCAATTCTGTGAGTTATATACTGTGTCCTCTAAAGGAAATTAATTAAAGTTGCCTCTTTTGCTTTTAAAATGTAGTTGGTGTGTGAATGATGAAAAAAGAAACCCAAAGAACAAATACAGTTATTTGTTCTATAAGTGAAAAGTAGATTACAATACAAATTTGAAAAATTTTTTTCATTCTGTAAGTTTTTTTTCTTTTCCATTTTTATTAGGTATTTAGCTCATTTACATTTCCAATGCTATACCAAAAGTCCCCCATAGCCACCCACCCCCACTCCCCTACCCGCCCACTCCCCCTTTTTGGCCCTGGCGTTCGATCACAGGGCTCCCAATGGAGGAGCTAGAGAAAGTACCCAAGGAGCTAAAGGGATCTGCAACCCTATAGGTGGAACAACGTTATGAACTAACCAGTACCCCGGAGCTCTTGACTCTAACTGCATATGTATCAAATTTGAAAATTTAGTCTATGTGCCTCTAACCTATGTGAAACAATCTAACTATAACAGTTTGTATGGTAGTTGTCAAAGTTCATACAAAGAAGAAAAGACAAACCTGCTTTGATTAAAATATTTGGCAACTGAATCCCAAATCCATAGGGTTTCTGTAGAGATTAAAGGGAGATTTTTGGTTTAGAAAATCCTGGAGAGGAGAGAGATTGGAGGCGTATGTACAGGTCTCAGCAGAGAGAGCTGGAGAGGTCTGGCTGCAGAGGCTGGGCCATGGACAGGAAGAGAAGCAGTGTGAGGGCAGGCACTATGGAAAGCCTTGGAGCTGGTTCTAGAAGAGGTGCTCACTGTGCAATTCCTCCTTAAGGTACCACTATAGACACTCGTTCTTTAGCCAACTAGCCTCTTCATACCGAGTTCTTCTTTGAGCCAAAGTCCATGAAATATGTGTGCCCTTCTTTATCCTTAGGTGTGTGCTCTCCCCTTGCTATTAGGTAATAGCTGGCATGGAGCTCTGCTATTACCAGCAGGCAACTCACTGCTCTGTGGGCAAGCAAGGAGTAGGCAGAACTGACCCTTCTCAGTGCTGACATCAGGGTACCGAACTGTGACACTACAAAACTGCTAGAACAAAATGCGCTCCGAACATGGGTGCTTTGACAACACATGAAAAATTCATCCCTGGCAGTATATCCAGAGCTGCTCTAAAATATCGTGAAACATAGATCTGTTTTTCACTGCAGTGTTTCAAAGGTTTTATTTCCCCTTATACTTTTTTTTTTTGATGACTATCGGATCAGAGGAGTTGACTAAAACTTTCTCCATATGATCTTTATGATATTATAGATTCATGAACCACTTAACTGAAGTCCACAATGGTAACCCCTGCCCAATTCACAGCATTTCCTACTGGCCCTCACTATGTTGTGTTGGCTCCTGTCCCCTGTGACAACTGAAGACCAGCTGTCTCCCAGGGCTTTTGCAAGAATTAAAGAGATAATACTTGAAAATTGTTAGTCTGCTGTGTATAAATATCCACTACCTTCCTTCCATGTAAACAGTTTACATGAGAATGGGAGGGGTGACTACCCATTTAGCTATAAGCCAGGAGAGCATTAATCAGCTTAATTCCTCAGATGGCTCTAAAAGAGAAATTATTCTCAGATGCTAGCTTGCCTACAACCCTACAGCAAATATGTAGGCAAGCCAAGCTCAGAACTCTGAAGCCCTTTGTTAGTATGCAATCCCGACCTGGATTCTTCAAACCAAATAAGAAATCCCATAGACCTCATATAGCCTTTGAATCTCCCAGGGATGAGGTCCTGTGGGGAGATAGTTGATCTTACACTTAGCTTTAAGGCCATAGTGCAACACCAGCAAGCCCTAAAGAAGCATCGCTGGTTAATACAACGTGGAAAGTAGACCTATCTCTCTCACAAGAATGTCTACACTAGATTCTATCTAGAATGTATCTAGATTCTGTTTTCCATACATAGGAATAAACAAATGAACAAAGAATATTTTAAAGAATATGCCAAGATTGATACATAAGTTCAGAACCAATTTACCCTGACCACTGTAATTTTAATGGATGTTTTCCTACTGGCAAAACCTACTTGCTTTGTATTTGTTTCTTTAATTATCAGAAAGTCTGGTCCAATCTCCTAGGGTTTCAATGACTTCCAAATAGATACTTTTAAATTGATACTGATGCTTTGGTGTAAAAATCATTGAGTCAAAGGCACTGTTGTGCCCCTAGATGTGTGGGTAAGTGGAAAAGCTTATGAATGCAAGTGTCTGGTCTGGATTCAGTGAACCAAACATCACTGCAAGGGTAGCTTTATGTCCATCTAGAAATTGCACTGCCCAAATCACCATGATTGCCTTGAGTTTGAAGAAAGCTACTCTTCACACCCTGATTTATGCACACATATTCCTTTGAAATGCATTAGTCAGTGAGGCTCAACTCAGATATAACTTAGTGGAAATTAAGTATGAATATTTTCTAATGAATTATTTGTCCCTACCTCCTTTCTTTAACAGCATGATGTGCTGTGTGAGCTTTGGCCTCATAAATACATCCTTGGCATTCACTTCTAGTATTACTGAGCTATCTAAAAGTTTCATACTTATATCTTGGGAAGTTAAACTGTCCTGTGTTTGTGATCTCTTGAAAAAGTCACTATAAAAAAGCTTAGACCTGCAGCAGTTAGTGAAATCGATCAGCCTGTGCATTAGGGAGGACTTGTCAATTGAGCACATCCTTCCATTAAAGGGATGACCCCTGCGGAGCTGTTAGAAACTTCTTTAGTTTAAGAACATTAAAAACAGTTTCCATCAAAAGAGAAAAAACTTCATTGCTCTTTTTCTTTTTAAAAGATCCTTTAATTCTTACTTTAGGTTTTAAAAATATTTTCTAAAATGAGAAATGTCTAAGAAATGATTTAATGAACTTTCTGCAAAAGACTCACCCTGGTGCTATCAATATATAACTTGATATTTAATTAGGATGTATGCACACACACACACACAGAGGGGGGTAAGGCAGAGACAGAGAGATACCGAGACAGAGACAGAGACAGAGAACCCCCATCAACATAGTCAGTCAACGGACTATATTCCCAGGGGAGCTGATGGCAGAGTTCTACTCTAAAAGCTGGTAATGTTTCACTTTGTGTCTAAAGGCAGCAGACAGATGCACCAGCACAAAAGCCTCAGGTACAGGAGTCCCATCTTAAATCACCCTTTTCGCTCTGTTCACATCTTTTATTGATTGGACAGGGCCCATTAGGGAGGGCAATCTGCTTTACCCAGCCTACTAATTCAAATGTAAGTCTTATCAAGAAGTAACCACGCAGGGTGATGTTTAGGTCATTGCTCCATGGACCACTCAAGTGGATGTATAGACTTAACCAGTCCAGTGTTATAATACTAATAATATTCAAGCCTACTTCAAGTTCAATCTGTTTTGGGTAAACCTCATGAGAACTTAAGTATTTGTTAGAAATCTTAAAATTGATTATTGATTCAGTAGCTCTATCAAAACTCCCTCTGTGGGAAGAAAGATAGGTGACTGATTAAGAGCACTTGCTGCTCTTTCAGAGGACCCAAGTTCAAGTCCTACCTCCAACATGGTCTAGAGATCTGATGCTATATTCTTGCCTCTTCGGGTACTACATGAATGCAGTGCACACATCTGCATGCAAGCAAAAAAATCATTCACAACACATTAAAAGTCTTAAAACAAAACACCTTTTACATAGATTTTAATCACTGGCTCTAAGAATAAAAACCTTGACTGGGAGTATCTATTTATCACATATCTGGTATCTGTCTATCATTTCTCTGATTCTAGGTTCTGGACTTTTACAAAGAAAGATAAAAGTAGCCCCTGACATCTGTGAGCTGCTTGGTACTGTCATGAGGCCTTGGAGTTGATACGATCTGGCCTTGTTAACTTCCTATCAAATAACCAACATCACAAGAGAACTGCCCTGTGACTACCATAAGATAAAACAAGGCCCCTCTCTAATCTTATGTTTGAACGTAGATGGTCATAGAGGTATAGTACTAACTTACTTCATTTCCCAAACAACTATAAGATAGAGGAATAATCTTTAGCTTGTTCCCACAGTCAAAAATGACCCAAGCCATGGGAATGGCCCCAGCATATGTGCATTTGTGCCCACAAATGTGACTGCTTTCTCCACCAGGTACCTACCTCACTCCAGCCTTCTCTCTTTGTACATAAAGAGAGTTCTCGAGACACCAACTTATGAGTGCTGTGTTTCTGACAGCATTAAGTCCAGAGCACAGCCTTGCTTCATGAAGCACTTACCAGACTCCACAGCAAGTCCTGTTCAGATGTCCTATGGCTCTCCATTGTGAGCAATTGTTTTCTCGCTGCAATGAGTCATGACTCAGTTTATTTAACTCTAGTGTGTTTCCAGTAATGCTTGGCAAAAATGGACCTTTGCCAATATTCAGCTGAGGCCTTCTCTATCTGCACCAAGTCCCCCAAGTCAGTACTCATGCACACATCTCAACTTCTTTCCCCTGTTCTGTATTTCCCCTTATCAGAGAGTGGAATTCACACTGTACATGAACCTTGATACTTCTGGGAAGGCATCTTGAATTGGGTTCCTTTTGATTTCCTAGAAATAGAGTATATTTGTGATTGTTATCTGATAGACTTTTAAAGGCTTTTTTTGATAAAATTATTTTCCAACTTTGTACCACATGATCCTTTGGCCTGACTGCTTGCCATGAGTGTCTGGAATTCTGTTTGTTTATAGAGGATATGTCTCTAAATACGGAATGGGCAAACGCCTGACACTGCTCCCTGGAGTCAGCCTTGTGAGTGAGGAAGTTCAGGAGCCCCTCTGATGAGTATTCTTGGAGAAATCTCCTTGGGTAGCTGGGTCTTTCTCCCACGGGACTGAGGCACCTGAGTGATCCAAAGGATGCATGGAAACTCACATTTGGCTTGAAAAGCCATTGACTCTAAGCTGCGGCCCTGTCTAGCACACAACCAAACCTGGCCTCCCTTTCCCCTGAGGAAGTTCAAGCTCTTATCCTTGCGTTCTTGAGAATGCCTTTATTTTGTTTTCTCTGACTGTTCCTATATAATGATGTCTGGTCCCTCTGGCAAATTTTGGAGATAGCTACACAAGTATCATCCTTCTAAGGAGGAGCATTTGGCTCTTGTGGGATCAACTTAACCCAAAGTACCTTTCTTCCAGGCCAACTTCTGCTCCCTTCACCATGAGAACAAAATTATTGTATACTGGCCTCTTACATGCAAGACAAGAGACTTTGTGGACCAGCAGATGACATTTGGACATGAACACAATTGTCCAGAGAACATAGTGTTTTATGGAAAAAGTAAAAAAAAAATCTTTGTGAGAATTTTATCTTTCTTACCTAAAAGACAAGGCCATTTTGTCTGACATAGGGGTTGTCTTCTTCTTGTCTATATTCCACAGTGTTTAGTAAGTGGTGTCATTTTGGTTGTGTGACTTCATAACACACTTTTGCTCTGCTTGCTTTTTCCTTTTATAAATCCTAAAGAATTACTTATAATCATTCATTTTCATACATAGTAGGAATATCTAATACAGATAAATAGCAAATAGTTCCTAACCTGAAGGAAAAGTTATGAGGCTGGTTTTGTTTTCGTGAGTCCTGAAATTTGTCTTTTCACACAGCCCTTCTTTTTATAGCTATAGATAGTAGGAAAAGTTCTAAATTTTAAAATAAAAGAGGAATTTATCATGATTTAGAATTTTTTAAAATTATTATACTCTGTAGAAAGACTATTAGCACAATATTTTGATTTGTTCAAAGGTTGGGTTAAATTTCTCATAATTCAAATTATCCTATATTGTTTTATGAATTAAATGAATTACCACTACTTTCATAGCCTCTCTAGAATTAAAATTATTTGTAAGTGTATATATTCAGCTAAATACAATGATAATCAGCATGCATTTAAAATGTTTAACTATTAAAATATACAAAGTTTTAAGTAAAGTTGCAGCAACAGTTAAATTGTACTTTCCAGACCCTTTATTCAATTTTTGATTATATGTGGACGATTAACATTTAGATGAGATACACTATAAGCAAAAAAGTAATTTGACTCTTATTTCTATTTTAGTAGTAGTAGTAGTAGTGGTAGTAGTAGTATAATACGGTGAGCATGTGCCTCTCCATGCACATGTAGAGGCCAGAAGACAACTTTGTGAAGTTGTTTCTCTCCCCTCATCTTTACATGGGTTCCAGGGTCAAACCCAGGACCCGTGCCCTACGAAAGTCTTTGTCCACTGCATTATCTTAAGACAGCAATAAACTAAAATAGAAATGTCTTTGGACAATATAATAAAGTACTTAACACAAAAATTGTGTGGATAAGGACTTAAAGGACAAGATTAATTAGGTTTTGTGAATGTTTTCAAACTTTAGGTAAGTTGGTATGCATACTAGATTAGTGTTTTAAAACTACTTGAGTAAATGGTGCAAGATAAACACACAGATGTGATTACCTCTTTGCCTTTGGTCCCTTCAGGTTAAAGGGATAGTTTATGAGTTAGCACATGATTAAAGCAAACATTGTATCTCCAAAGACTCTAATTCCAGAATTTTACATTCACAAATATTTTATTACACTCATGGAGGGTGTGAGTATTTCAGGAATGCTCATGGATGAGAATATAAATTCTTACTGCAGTCCATTTGACATGTTTTTCCTGTGTAGGCAGAATGTGTATGCTACTGTGTGTCTGTTTATCTGCATGTCTCTGTGTGTGTGTGTATGTCAGCACGTGCATGTGTGCAGTTGAAGGAGTCAGAAATATGACTCTGTGTATGATGAAAATCATGAATAGTAAGAGAAGGTTAGAATGATGTAAGAATAATGTCAGAGTTGAAGATTCTGGTTAACTCAGTGGAGAGAGAGTCGAGGACCAATGACTCTTACACTGCAGCAGCAGTGTGCACAGCTACCTACAACTGAAGTCTGGGCTTCTATTAACAAGCATCTTAGAATACTGGCTGATCCAAGAACTGGAGGTAATTACTACAAACATTGTGTAGTGCCAGAAAGAGAAGCAGCAATTAGAAAGAGAGAATGTGCCCATAAGAGGATGCCAGAGGAGGCAGGGACCAATCCAGAGGGCTCTAAGAACACTGTGATCCACAAAGTAAATATAGCTGGCCTTGGCAGAGCAAGCTTGTAATCTCAGCTCTTAGGAGATTGGGATTTTGATGCCAGGCTAACAATATAACCTGCTTGGGATATGTAGCTAGATGTCCATCCAGTATAAAATAAATATGTATATGCTCAAGTAGACACAAATGAGTGATTATGAAGACAACTGAATGAGAGTGAGTTGTCATCTCTCTGGGTATCCCATACATGCAATGGTGATGGAATTTGCCTTGAGATAGGGTAAGCTTTACCTCTTTCCTCCCCAGAACCCCAAAGCCCCAGCTCAAACACAGGGAAATCATTAGGTAGAGCCAGGTGGCTAGAGAGCCAAGACACCCCCCCCAAACTGCCTTGGTGACCAGAAACAAGCCAGAGGCTGTCAGACCCAACAGATGACCGTGACATAATGGCTGGCTCCATGTTATCTAGGTGGAATTCTGGGACAGCAAGAGGATATTACAAGCTCAGAGTGTAGTGAGGCTGTAGTGTAGTGTGCCTGCCTAGCATGGCAGACTCGGGGTCCAGTCCTTGATCCTGAAAAGCAGGGGTGGGATATTAGGTACTAAGTAAGGAAATTTAAAGACGCCTGGATAAACTATCAATAATCATCTATCAATACTGATTCATCGAGCCTAAGAGATGCTTCATATCTCCAATCCAAATCCCTGTTTCCCTGAAAGTGGGATGCTAGGACAAGCACCTTGGTACCCTTGCTGAGCTATCTGGACTTTCTCATGGGGGCAGCAAGCGTTCAACTGTGCTTGTTCCTGGCAGTCTTTTCCTGGAGAGTTCAATCCATGATCGAATCAAAAAGCCATTGCCTGTTCCTGCACCGATAGATAGTAGTTCTTGGTTTTACTTTGCACCTCAGTATTTGTTTTGTCATTTCTCAGGGTACCCCGCCCCTGCACCCTACCCCACCCCCCAACCAAAAAACAAAACAAAACAAAACACAAAACAAAAACCCTGCACTTGTTATCTGGCATAGATTTTCCAAAAAGACTAAGTGTTTCTCTAATTGACCTCAAGATGGCAGACTTGAATAAAAGATGATTTCCATTCTAAAGTCCTGTGCTTATCAAATCTCTCTCTGAAGTTGGAACCTTGATATTGCAAACTTTATATGCCCCAGTACAGGGGAATGCCAGGGTCAAGAAGCGGGAGTGGGTGGGTAGGGGAGCAGGGCAGAGGGAGGGTATAGGCAACTTTCGGGATAGCATTTGAAATGTATATAAAGAAAATATCATATTAAAAAAAAGAAGAAAAGAAACCAGTTTCACTATTTCCTTTTGAGTTTTAAAATGACACATTCAAACTTCTTTTACATTGCCTTCCTTGATAGCTTCTTACAAGGACAAAACTTACTCAAATTTCCTCCTAGGAAATTGAAGCCATTTGTAAAGACACAAAGGTCTCTGAGATGGAAGAAAATGGGAGGTGCTCGTTTTTCAGAGGCTGTGGTAACTAACATGGGATTGAGGGAGAGCTTGCTGATGCTGTCCACCACAATGCTGGACTCTGTGCTTGGGGACAGGTCTCACAGCATGGCTGTGGCTGACTGGAACACATTCGCAGTGGTGTCATGGTGAGGATTTCTTTCGGATGCGTTCACCTCTCTTGCTGTGAACATCACTAAAAAGGTAGATGACAGAACTCTAGCCGGTGACTTGCGGTCAACAGTGTCTGAAGCGTCCCCAATTAAGGAAAGCAATGCTCTTATTCAACTTTTAAAAAAAATGCCATATATTTATTGCCCCTCTTTGCACAGTTTTGTCAGGAGAAGCAGCATAAACTGACAGTTAATAGGCCATTGCAGCCAGGCATTTAAGTTCAGATCTAATTCTGCTTCTCCTGGTCTTCTCTGAACACTTCTGTAGAATAAAGATTATGATATTTCTGGGAGTTGCAGTCTAAGAAAAGATTAACTTAGGACAAATAGACCACACACACACACACACACACACACACACACACACACACACACACAGAGTGCAGTTACACTAAAACAGTCAGTATCCTTGTGGAATGACAATGAGGAAAAGATGACTATGAAGAAAGATGAATCTTCTCGGACGTCAAAACGAACACAGGATTCAGAAGGAATCGGAGGAAATGCCCAGTTATCTTGTAGACCTTGAAGTGTTTACTCAGAAGCAACCGAATGCAGCTGCCCTCTGTCCACGGACAGGCTGAGGAGAGATCAGTCGGCTCATTGGTTTTGTCAAACCCCAAAGCACAAACCCCTAATATCTAAAAGCCACGTAGTCAGAGATAGACCGTCGACTTTTGTTATGGAGAGCAGACTGAGCAGGCTCTGCGGAAATTGGGAGCGCCTCCTCTTTTCTGAGTTGTATAAATTTTAGAAGACTCACTACAGGGGTTAGCATTGCTTTCGCGGACCCAACCCCCCCCCCGCCCCCCCCGGAGCGTTCTTCCTGTTGCTGGGGGCTTTGCTGCTTTTTGTTTGTAGACTCACGCTCTCTAATGCTAAACTTGAAACACTGGAAGACCCGGAACTCACTGTACATTGAACAAAGCGAGCTATCAACATCAAAATGAGTCAGATAGGCCCATTCCCAGTAAAAGCCTAGCGTCGCGGACGCCAGTGAACACTGGAGGGCAGTAACACACAGCGCATATCGCCTCTCTCCCTTAAACACTTAGTGAAATGAGTTAATCCGGTTTTTCTCCAGTTCTCCATGTTGAAGATTATTTCCCCATAGTTTTTACTGGTCCAGCGAGAGATGGGCTCCATTTGGCCTTATTTCATGGTGGAATGATCAAAAGATGTGTTTCTTTATATTTGTGTCCTCAAGTCGTACCCTCCAGCTTTAAGAGCTGTTAGATAGACTATGGCTGGGCCTGGGCTGCCCAGGCTGTTTTCCTAGCTATCGGGATGAGGCACGAGGGAATGTGACTTCTGCTTGGCAGATCTTTTGGGGTTGTGCTCACCTTGAGACAATTGAGGTGAAGCACTGTGTGTGTGTGTGTGTGTGTGTGTGTGTGTGTTGGCGGGGGGTGAGGGGGCATGCTGGGGGTGTGTGATAAGAAGCACCCTGTAGGAGAGAAGTGAGGAGACCTATGGTGCCAGAACAGATGGAGCACAAGAGAGGCCGGAATTGGCCATCCTCCAGATGGAAGGCAACATGAGTCCCTGTATAGAGCCAACTCCAGCAGAACACACAACAGCATCCAGGCCCTGGCTTTCCAACCTTGGCCCAACCTGGAATGGTTCAGCTCAAGTACCACAGCTATCACTCTGGGGACTTTGGACAGGGAAGGGCACTAAAAACCAATCCAAAATAGGAGATTATCACAACACTCCAACTTTGTAAGCAAAGGTTATAAGCTTTTACAGAGCATAGAAGAGACAGAAATTGACAAAGATGTGATGGCGCCCAAAAATATGTATAAGCTACAATTTCAAATGGAGAAATATTTACATAATAGCTACTGAGTGTACAGGGTTCCTGCCGGAATCAGGCATCGTTAAAACTCATTCAGTCCTTGTGGATGGTCCCATGTACCACGTACCACAGTATTCCGTGTTTTATAGACCGTACTTGGGACAAAAAGATGCTAAATGACTCTCTAGGGATGCCCTGCCTGTAAGCATCAGGGCTGAGATTGAGCCCAAGCAGCAGCTCTTTACAGTATGAGAAACACGAAGTTTCTTCCTGAAATGAAAAGAAACTTTTTGAGTTTTAGTATCTGGGTTTGCTGTGGAGTCCTTTGAACACCGGCATTGTAGATTTGCACAAGGAAAGACGCTGCTCTACAATTAGTAAGGGATGTGAAATCCATGCTGGGATTTTACTTGTATCTCAACCTCACCTCCTGACAAAGGAAACTGTTTTAACTTGGTACACCCATTAGTAGAAATCAAACATCCCTAGTGGGACAGCTCGTCTTTCTGATCTTTTTAGCATTGGAGATATCTGGCATGGAATCTAAACAAAGAATGTGTTCAACAAATATTTACCAACTGTTTCAGCAGCTTCAATAAATATTTTTGCTTGAGTAACTATTCATTATGGGTGAAAATATATCTACCAGAAGTTCTTGTTTTACTATGGGTCATAGCAGGAAAGCAGATTTTGTTAATTTTTAAAGGATGAGAAAATTTATATTTTATAAATGTATAAAGAATCATTGATGGTTTCCTAGCAGGTCCATGTATTTAACAGAATTGTGAATGACAAATTCAGTATTCCCAGTAGTCACACACCAGCATAATTACCTTATTTCAGCTTTCCAGAAAGTCTTACTCTTTATATTTTGCAGATGAGGAGGCTGAACTTCAGAGTGTTCTGGTAACTCGCCATACTGGGCAGAACTGGGAGGTGTCTAGCTCCAAAATGCTTCTTCTTTGTATGATACATTTTCAAATCAAGAACTCATCCTAGCCAGGTGTAGACGTTGACAAGTGTAACACGGACACTCAAGAGGCAAGGCAGGAAGACAATGAGTTCAAGGTCAGCTTGGTCTACTTAGTGAAACTATCTCTCAAAAGTCCTCTCCCTGAAACGCAATCCACAGCCTCTGGGTTTGACTTGGGGCTTGAAACATTGTGGTTTCTTTTCTTACAGGAAAGACAGTGTGGAGGTTCCTGGCTGCTGGCCTAAGGCCTTGGAGAAGCCCTCAGCATTAAGAGATTTTCCTGGCCTTTCCTTCATAGCCGCAAGTGTCAGGGAAGAAGAAGGGAGGCAACACTTGCCCAAATGCAGAAGCTTTCCTGGGAGCTCCATAGCAGATTCCCCTTTCCAGGGGATTGGACAAGCAGGGCTGACAAGGAGGAAGACTTGATATAAACCTCAAAGCAGTGTCTGTACTTAGCAGTTTTGTGCTTCACTGGGGGGTTCCCCACAAAGCTATCTCCGCAGCTTCCAGGCACTGCTCTGGGTTCATCTTCCAGGGGAGATTCTTGGTCAGGATAACAATGGAGGTTTTGAGTAAGCAGGGCTACCTGCTGGTTAACCCTGGCCCTGCCAGCAGAGTCATTTGCAGGTATGCTCAGGGCTTCATACTGTGGGCACTGGTCTTTTCTTTTGTCTGAGTTTTGGTGTTCAGGAACCTTAGAGGGAATAGCAGATGAAGATTCAGAGGCTGATCTATTCCTGCTTCACTGTCCACTTGGAGACCTGGAGTTCACCCAGAAGACCCGTGAGCTCTTTGAGTTTTCCCATTAACACAAGGTGGTGATAGTTTTCTTTTTTTTTTCCATTTTTTATTAGGTATTTAGCTCATTTACATTTCCAATGCTATACCAAAAGTCCCCCATACCCACCCAACCCCAATCCCCTACCCAACCACTCCCCCTTTTTGGCCCTGGTGTTCCCCTGTACTGGGGCATATACAGTTTGCAAGTCCAATGGGCCTCTCTTTCCAGTGATGGCCGACTAGGCCATCTTTTGATACATATGCAGCTAGAGTCAAGAGCTCCGGGGTACTGGTTAGTTCATAATGTTGTTCCACCTATAGGGTTGCAGATCCCTTTAGCTCCTTGGCTACTTTCTCTAGCTCCTCCATTGGGAGCCCTGTGATCCATCCATTAGCTGACTGTGAGCATCCACTTCTGTGTTTGCTAGGCCCCGGCATAGTCTCACAAGAGACAGCTACATCTGGGTCCTTTCGATAAAATCTTGCTAGTGTATGCAATGGTGTCAGCGTTTGGATGCTGATTATGGGGTGGATCCCTGGATATGGCAGTCTCTACATGGTCCATCCTTTCATCTCAGCTCCATACTTTGTCTCTGTAACTCCTTCCATGGGTGTTTTGTTCCCGATTCTAAGGAGGGGCATAGTGTCCACACTTCAGTCTTCATTCTTCTTGAGTTTCATGTGTTTAGCAAATTGTATCTTATATCTTGGGTATCCTAGGTTTTGGGCTAATATCCACTTATCAGTGAGTACATATTGTGTGAGTTCCTTTGTGAATGTGTTACCTCACTCAGGATGATGTCCTCCAGGTCCATCCATTTGGCTAGGAATTTCATAAATTCATTCTTTTTAATAGCTGAGTAGTACTCCATTGTGTAGATGTACCACATTTTCTGTATCCATTCCTCTGTTGAAGGGCATCTGGGTTCTTTCCAGCTTCTGGCTATTATAAATAAGGCTGCTATGAACATAGTGGAGCATGTGTCCTTCTTACCAGTTGGGGCATCTTCTGGATATATGCCCAGGAGAGGTATTGCTGGATCCTCCGGTAGTACTATGTCCAATTTTCTGAGGAACCGCCAGACTGATTTCCAGAGTGGTTGTACAAGCCTGCAATCCCACCAACAATGGAGGAGTGTTCCTCTTTCTCCACATCCACGCCAGCATCTGCTGTCACCTGAATTTTTGATCTTAGCCAATCTGACTGGTGTGAGGTGGAATCTCAGTGTTGTTTTGATTTGCATTTCCCTGATGATTAAGGATGTTGAACATTTTTTCAGGTGCTTCTCTGCCATTTCTTTCCTGTTTCTCTAGGTTACAGAACATACCAATTAGCACTCTGTAATTATGGAATTTTTGTATATAATGAAGAGTTACTACCCTCACTGAGTCCAATAGCACCAAGAGATGGAGTGATTTTGTCATCTCTTGGGTTACAGAGTATAGATCCCCAGTGTGGGGCTGTGCTCTCCCTTCCTCTGTCCCCTCAGGAATGACACAATAGCTCATTTCCCCTTGGGTTAACACTGTTGGTCATTGTCCCTAATGAGCCCACAGTTGCATTAATGTTTGCCTAATCTTGTCGCTGTTGAAAGTTCCTATCGAAAGTTCTACCCTACACTGCATCATCAAATCAACTCCTCTCAGGCTGCTTTCACTGTGGCAGTTTCTCATAAGAATTTAATAAATATTTATTCAAAGGATGGGAAATTAAACAATGTGTTTAAAAACTTACTAGAATACCCTATGCCAAACAAGTTCTGGCACATGTCTTTACCCTACGTCTAACTGCCTCTGAGGCTGTCACCTAGATATCCACCAGTGCTTCCGAGGAATGGAAGCTCTGTTTCTGATTCCTGCAGCATTTTCTATTTCTGCATCTACCATCTCAGTTCTCCAGCCTCCAAGTATCTAACTCTGAATTTCTATTCATCTCTTTCTTCACTTCCTCTCACTCTCAACATAGAATCATTTTTGGAAAGTCTCTATTCTTCTGAGCTGCTTAGACAGGAGGCAAATTTCAGTATCCTTAATTAGGGTTACTACTGTTTCAATAAACTACCATGACCAAAAGCAACTTAAAGAAGAGCTTTTTTGGATTGGATATCCTGAATCACAGCCCACTGGGAGGAAATTTGGAGGCAGGAGCTGAATCAAAGCCGGAGAAGAGTGCTGTTTCCTGGCTTGGTCCTCATGGCTTGCTCATCCTGCTTTCTTGTAGACCCAAGAAGCACCAGCTTTAGTGTGCTACCACTTACAATGGGCTGGGCCCTTCCACATTAATCACTAATTTTAAAAATGCCCTACAGGCCTGCCTGCCTACAGCCTGATTTTATGGAGGCATTGTTCAATCTAGGTTCCCTCCTCTCAGAAGAAGTTAACTCGTATCAAGCTAGGACACTCACTCAGCCACTCTGCAGTATTGCAAAGAGCTGTGCTGGTCGTGAGACTCCTCTTCCAGCAGTGTGGGTACTGGTGTGGTCCCTCCTCCTTTCTCTCACCATGTTGCTTTAATCAGGATTTCACTCCAGAGGTGGCGCTGGATGGTGTTAAGATAGTTGCTGTCTTAGGTCCCCTGCCTGTGTGGCCTTGATGTAAATAACTGTTGCCAGGAGCATATGTTGCAGGAAATATTAAAAATGATCCCGCCAACTCTCCTGCCCCGCCGGGCCACGTTCCCACTCTAATACTGGCACTGGAGGGCCACAACACTATGTCCCAGTGGGGTCCCAATCTCGCTGCCAAGCTACTCTCTCCTAGCTAGCTCCCGCTGTGCTTGTCCGATCACCACTACTTCTTCCCCAGCCATAAGCCCATGTAGTCGGTGATCCCACATTCCAATAACTAAATGAAACCGACAACCTAGCGGTTGCATCTTACAACACCCAGTACGGCAGTAGAATCATGACTCCCAATGCTTAATTAACCAATCAGATGTATGTATCAATAATATCACAATTTACAAGATGCCAATATAATAATTTCAGAGCCAATTGATAATGAGAAAAGCTTTATCCCAATATTTCTAACCTTGTAAAAATCATAGCTACTTGTAGCTGGTAAATGCCATGCAAGTAAATGTCCAAAGCCATCTTGGTTCTTCTCTCTGTGGTTCTCCCTCTCTCTTCAACTCTTAGCTCCGCCCCCGTCTCCCTGTCCAATCACAGACCTCCTCTGCACTAATGTAATTGGACAGGGAATCTCCTGCGACAAGCATATTTGAGAATTCCCATTCCCAAGATCTATCAGGTGTGTCTAGCCTGTGACCCTGGACTGCATGCAGCCAGATGCAACGGAGGCTAGTGATGGATCAGGTCCAGGATAAATCTTTAAACTTACTTAAAATACGGAGACCTTCTTTTCAAGCATGAGCTTCGTTTTAATAATACCCTGTCACAACGTCAAAGGCAGTGGGGCCAGCCTGCATGGGTTACACAGTGAGAGTGCATCTTCAAATTAAGAACCAAAAAATTAAATACTGGCTTAAAGAATCTTTTCTCGCCGGGCGGCGGTGGTGTCACACACCTTTAATCCCAGAACTTGGGAGGCAGAGGAAGGCAGATTTCTGAATTCGAGGCCAGCCTGGTCTACAGAGTGAGTTCCAGGACAGCCAGAGCTACACAGAGGAAACCTGTCTCAAAAAAAAGAAAAAGAAAAAGAAAAAGAAAAAGAATCTTTTCTCTCTTACAACCTTTACATGTATTTGATTATCTATTGCATGCATGCATTCTCACAGAATAGCCTGCATGTTGAGGTCAGACAACAACAGCTGAAGTCAGTTCTCCCCTTCCCCCATGTAGATCAGTGGGATCAAATTTAGGTTGCTAGACTTGGTGGCAAGTATCTTTACCTACTGAGTCATCATGTCAGAAGTCGCCTTGCACCTTTTAAAAGTATTCATCTTTATTGAGATAAAATTCATAAACCATTTGAGTTATTATTTTAACACAGACAGTTCAGACCTTTCACATAACAATTTCTGAACCTTCAATGACCTTTACCTCTTGTCAGTAAGGGGTTATATGCTAGCTGTCACCGTCCTTCTCTCCTGTTTATCTTGTTGTCTCCTGTCCTCAGTTCTAGGATATGACCAACCTTTCTGTTTCACACATCTGCCTACTCTCTGGACATAGTGCAAATGTAATAATATCTAGTTGATTGTGAGTGGCTTCTCCTTGGCATAATAACTTAGCATTTTGTTTATATTGTAGCACATATTATTGACTTGTTCTTTTTATTGCAGAGTAATATTCTATTTTGTGGATCGATTACTAATGATAGATATTTGGGGTTTTTAGTACTGTCAACTATACTACTTTGATGTACAAGTTTCATGTGGACTAGTTTTCATTTCCCTTGGGTAAATACTCATGATATCCAGTAATCCTATTAGTGGGGTGTACGGGAATTATATTCTAATTGTTTGATGAGCTTCCAAACTATTTTCTAGAGCAGATAAAAACACTTTAAAGTCTTCCCCCACCCCTAAGTTGTATACTTTTTTTTGGTATCATAAAACAGATGGCATTAAGGTAAAGATGATAATGGTCTTAGAATTTGTACACATCAAAAGAATGCAGTTTTATCTTAATTCAAATTATATGATACATTATAACATTGTGCGGTGCAGGGAATTGAACCTAAGACTTCGGACAGGCAAATGAAACAGCAACACCCCAACCCTTATATGACATGTCTAAGTGTCCATCCACAGATCTTGCAGGACCTCACATGTCCATCACAGAAGTGGTGTATCTGATTAAACAGATATGTTTGAAGTTACTCTCAGCAGAATGTAGTTGTACACCAGAATTCTGTGTCTTCCTCCAGCACCTATTCTATGCTTTTTCAGGAACTCTGGGAATTGCAATGACCTAACTCAGCTCAGCAACTGGTGTAACTGGACATGGGTCTGTCCCTGGAGTTACTGGATATCACAGTTCTAGGCTCAAGGATGCTTTTGTCTATGTTGGAGAGAGACCCATGTCCCAGCATAACAGAGGAGAAAGGAGTAGGAGAAGGGGATACACACAGAGAGTGGTGGAGGGGAGACTGAGAACCCACCAGGAATAGGACATCTGTCTCAAGCCAGTCAAGGATGGCAAGAAGAAAAAGAGAAAAAATCCATTTTTTTTATAACATAAGTTTTTGTAACACTGAATATATAAACCATAAAGGCTATAGATGGGTTTAGCTACATTGGCTTGCCTTCATACTTAAAAAAAAAAAATAGAATGAAAAAGATGTCACTTTAAGCTCAATCTTTTTTCAGACTATATGTCTCACCTCTGAGGATACTGCAGTGGAGTCCTTATTTTAGCAAAGAGGATAGGAAATGCTTTTCTAACAGATCTGAAAGTTAAAATAGTAATGGTCGCCGCTCTCTATCTGCTTCTTCTCAGAAAGAACTGGGATTCAGTGGACACCATTTCAGAAAACTAAGAAGAACTCTAAAACATACAACATGTTGGATGCAGCGCATAGCTCTGTGAGCAGCACTAGGGATCCTCAGAGCCTTGACGCTCACACAGATAGTGGTAACTGTGTATGGAAGTAGCAGTAGGCTGTTTGCCTGACAGAGGTGCAGAGAGCCGATTCCCACCCTGGCCATATTGTGTTCATACATGAGGGACTCGAAGTGGCAGCTATTCAGTTTAGAGCAGTGGGGTGGGAATTTGACAACCCTCTACTTTGGGGTCATCTTTGGTATAGACACATTTTTGCATGACAGATAAACTTTCCATTTATGAGGATGGGTGACCCCCTGCACCAATGTAAAAGAGTAGTGCAAAGACATCACCTCGGCCCAGTGGTACAATTCCCATGCCAAGATAACGACAGGACAATGACAATTTTAAAAAAATCCCCTTATAAGGAAAGATATCACAATGAGACAGATTGGTGAGATTATTTCCTGGGGCAGAGAAGATCCCCACATGAGAAACAATAAGAATAAGGGTACAAATATGCCTTCATATGTATTGTACACACACACACACACACACACACACACACACACACACAAAGAGACACAGACAGACAGACAGACAGACAGACAGACAGACAGACACACACACACACACACACACACACACACACACACACAGTTCCCTCAGTCTAGTGCATGGGTCTTTGTGCCCGCAAAGTGCCACTGTTACTCAGTATCTGAGATCCCATAGACAATGCGGAATAACATGACACTTACCCACTTGTGTGTTTGGGGAGATAAGAACAAACATCTCTTCTCTCAGATAGGTACTGACAAAAGGCAGAGGAACAATTTCATCTGAGACTAGATTAGTGAACCAATGAGTATTGGGCTTACTAACAGAGGATAGATGAGGAGTCACAGTAGCATAAACAACTTCAAAGAAGTCACATCACCAAGGAGCACCCTTTGGCATGGCATGTGTGACAACTCATGACATCTGCATCCCTTGAGCCCTTGTACAACTTGCTGGTGGCTCTGTTGGCCAGAGTTTCATTTCTTCAGCAGCTATATTGCTTGCATAACTGTAGAGAGGGGCCTTGTATATTCTGTAAGCTTCAGGGGTTTCCTGAAACTTACAAGTTGTGTTCATTTTCTTGGCCTTAAGGATGTAATTTCTTATTTGGAAAAAAAATCAAAACAATTTCTTGTTTCTGGCTTGACCCAATAGATTGGACTTGTGTGTTTATCAAGAGAAGGAGAATCCAGTGAGCTCTCTGGATGTAGAGATGGAGTTAGTGAATGGAGAAAGCTCTGTGGGGTGAAGAGAAGGCAAGGTTCTACGTGTGGTAAGAGGATGGAGTGTGCCCTACAGAGAGAGAAGATGCTGTAAAGAGAATGCAGTGATGGTTTTGGGCTGCAGAAATCTATTGGATTGTTCAGCCCTGGGCAGGGTTGACACATGTGTGCCGTCATCCCCCCAGGGCAGGGGGAGCTCATGTATTGGAAGTTTACTGTCTAAATCACCCCAGTGAGTGGGAAGGCATTTTTCCTTCTTAGAATTTGGTTCTGGAAGGTTCTAACTGGCTATGTGGCTCTTTGATAACTCACATTATTTTTTACTTCTCTTAATCTTTAATCACATTCATTCTTTGTTCATAATTGATTAATATGACTTCTTACTATGTAGAATGTGGTCTATACTCTTAAGGAATTGAAATTCCAAGGGGGAAAGCAAGTATACATGCAAAAGTCACATTCACACTCGCTGTTATTATTTATGGGAAACATAGTCCAAAGGCTCAATTCAGGGCAGGTACTATGGCGACAAGGTTGCCATTTTGGATATACCCTTAATGTAGCACAGAAACACCCAGAGAATTTTTGTCATACACAAGTTAGATGCCAATTGGTCTAACTAAGATTATGTTAGTAAGAAGGCTCTGGTATGTCCTTGGTAAGCATTTTGTCATTTATCTCATGCAGACCTTGGGTTTTTAGGACACATTATCTACACGTATAGCCGAGATAGCGATGTGTCTGCAAGGCTAAGAAGGGGGAAGTCAGAAGGTCAGACCTGCAGAAGCTCAGCTCATTCACCTCACATGGAGTCTTAGCTACGGAGCTATTGCTGTGAGGAGACATGATGACCGAGGAGGCTTGTAAGATGAGACATCTAACAGAGGGCTCATTTGTAGTTCCAGTCCTGATCTTCCTGGTGGGGAACATGAAGGCCAGAGAGCAGACATGGTTCTGGGGAAGAAGCTGAGAGTTCACATCTGAGACACAAGTCTCAGGCACAGAAAAAGACTGGGCCTGACATGAGCTTTTGAAGCTGCAAAGCCCATCCTCAGTGACATTCCTCCTCCAATAAAGGTCCACCTACTCCAACAAGGCCACACCTCCTAATTGTTCCGAGACAATATCACTAACAGGAAGCCAAGCATTGAAACATGGGAGCCTACGGGGACCGCCCTCATCCAAACCAGCACACATGGTTTTCTTTTTAAATTTATTATTGCTTTTGATTTTCAGATGATATGTCATTTCCCCCTTCTGTTTCTTACCTTCAACCCCTCCCATATACCCCTTCTTGCTGTCTTCCAAATTTTATGGCCTTTTTCTATCGCTTTTTGTTACAATATATATATGTGTAGGTATATGCATATGTATTATATATCCTGCTCAATATACATAATGTTTCTTGTATGCATATGTTTTCAGGGATGACTATGTAGTATTGGGTGACCAGTTGGTGTGCTCTTCCCTAGGGAAGATTAGTCCTTCCACCCTCCATATTGCTTAGTTGCCCACAGTTCTTTACATAGGATTGAGGCCTTGTAGGCTTTCCTCTGTGGACTTTAGCATTCTTATTGTAATTGTCCTTCTTCAGTTCATGTTTAGGCTGTCATATTGGTGGGATTTTATGCATGTAGCTCCTGACATTACTAGGAGACATAGTCTTACAACAAACTCCCTGATCCTCTGATTCTTGGGTGCTGGAGTTGTTGTGTGAGGGTATCCACTAGGTCTGGGCCCCACCACTCTGTATTTTGATTGGTTGTGGTTCTCTATAATGCTCTTTGTCTATGGCAAAGATAAGTTTCCTTGACGGACACTGATGGCTACTTTTATCTGTGGGCACAAGGACAAATACTTATCATGTATTTAGGGACAGAAAGAGGGGAGAGAAGGCTAAAGTAGCTGTAAGGATGCCATGTGGTTTTCTGACAGTCTCTCAGATTCAATCTGTTAGGTAGCTGTGAAAGCCACTCAGGTTTAGATTTAAATATGTGTACATCAGAAGTAGACTGTGAGGTGAAACTGACTGAGCATATCCTGGAGAAGTCTAAGCTCTGTGACTTGTATCTTGTATCTTGGGTGTTCCAAGCTTCTGGGCTAATATCCACTTATCAGTGAGTATATACCATGTGTGTTCTTTTGTGATTGGGTTACCTCACTCAGGATGATATTTTCTAGTGCCATCCATTTGCCTAAGAATTTCATATATCCATTCTTTTTAATAGCTGAGTAGTATTCCATTGTGTAAATGTACCACATTTTCTGTATCCATTCCTCTGTTGAGGTACATCTAGGTTCTTCCCAGCTTCTGGCTATCATAAATATGGCTGCTATGAACATAGTGGAGCAAGAAGAAGGAAGAGCAAAGTGTGGCTGCTTTAGTGCTTCTTAGAAGAGGAAAACAATATGCTTACAGGAGGAAATATGGAGACAAAAAAGTAAGGAGCAGAGACTGAAAAAAAGGCCAACCAGAGACTGCCCTACCTGAAGATCGATCCCATACAGTCACCAAACATGGACACTATTGAGGATGCCAGAAAGTGCTTGCTGACAGGAGCTTGATATGGCAGTCCCCTGCGAGACTCTACCAAAGCCTGACAAATTCAGAGGCAGATGCTCGAAGCCAACCATTGAACTGAGCGTGGGGTCCCCAGTGGAGGAGTTGGAGAAGGGACTGAAGGAGATGAGGGGGTTTGTAGCCCCGTGGAGGAAACAATAGTATCAGCAAGCCAGAATCCCCAGCGTTCCCAGGGACTGACTACAACCAAAGAGTACACCTAGAGGGACCCACTGCTCTAGCCTCATATGTGGCAGAGGATGGTGTTGTTGGACATCAGTGGGAGGAGAGGTCCTTGGTTCTGTGGGGGTTTGATGCCTCAGTGTATGGGGAATGCTAGGGCAGGAAGGCGGGAGTAGGAGTGTGGGTGGAGGAGCACTCTCATAGAGGCAGGGGGAGGAGAATGGGATAGGGGGTTTTTGAAGGGGAGATCTGGAAACATTTGGACGGTAAATAAAGAAAATATCAAATAAGAGGAAAAAAAAGGAAAGCTAGGCTCACATAGGTATAAACTGCAAATGTCCATGTGCATCCATTAACACAGGAAGCTCCTGGTAAGATTAAAAGCAAAAAGTCTTCTTTTCTGTTTCTGAAATGTCACTTTTGCTGAATATCACGCCGTGGCACTTATCCAACTACACACTCCCATGATTCTCACACAGACCCACATGCTACAAGCTGGCGTGAGTCCAGATGTCCACACCTTTCTTTACAAAGCACACCAATCAATTCAGACCAAGACAATCTATAGACCACACTTTCAGAAGGGTTCTTTTAGTATCTCTCATGTGTACCTGCCATGTGTCCCTGAAGTCTACTCCCTGGGAAGGGCTAGGGTTTAATATATTTCCACAGAAAAGGGTCTGGAAGTCGCTATCTTCCTCCTACATCCAATCTGGTGGCTCCTTCTGCCACAGTGCTACAACACTTTATGTCCATGCCCTCTTCAAGCACACCCACTGCATCCTCCACGCTGGGCTTCTGTGGGTACTGCCCTGCAGCTCAGCCAACCTGCATGAAGGCCACAGTAGAGATGCTGCTGGCGTGTGGGTCTTCTTCCAGCCTCACTCACAAACGTCACTCTGGTTGACAGAGGCATTGATGTAACAAAGGCCACGTTATACACATATCTTTTGATTTTAAAAATTGTATCATTTTCTTTGATTTCTTTCTATTTTTCCAAATTATTCTTTGAGAATTCCATACATATATACAATGAAATATGATCATGTCCTCCCCCGCTTCTTGGTTCAGCTCCTGATGGATTCCTTAATACACCCCCCTTCAGCTCCATGTCTTCTTTTGTATTATTATTTGAAATACAGCTGTATTCTGATTCTAAATGAAAAGAATGGGGTTGACAGAAACAAACCGAATATTGTGATGTGACTGTAGAAGCAGTCTTATCATTGAAATTAAGGAGGGAAACAGCTGTCTTCCAAACAGCAAAATACTCAAGTACAAACAAACACAACAAAAAACAAAACATGAAGGTATGTTTTAACTGCCGCATCCACTCAGAAGCCCACTCATTTCCTTCAGCTTCCCAATGAAGTATACAATCTGCTTAGCTAAATAAGGTGGTGCACGCACACACACACACACACACACACACACACACACACACACACACACACACGTATACACCCCACACACACACACACACAGAGCACTGCTAACGTCACAGGCCATCATTCTCATCCAGGAAGCAGTCGTTTGAACAACTTTGTTGCCAAAGCTGGGTCCATGAAACACCAAGTTAGGATCTCTGATGAGCTTTCTGGCAAGCCAGAGGAAAGGCTTTTCGAAGCTGTAGTTACTTTTGACATAGCAGTCATAATACTGAAAGATTCTTCTTTCCATGGAAGATGATAGATTTGCCTCCTGTCCTGAATATCCACTTGGTTGCTGCACAGCACAATGAGGATGTTTTCGCACATGTGTACCAGATCTTCATGCCCATTAGGTATGTTCACGTACGTAACTCTTGATGTCCCTTGCCTCAAACGTAATAGCACACCAGGCTTAGAAGTAGTAGCTATCAGGTTGTCCCCAAACATTTCCTGGCCGGTTTTGTCCCACACATTCAATTTGATGGATTGTCTGTTGGTATGGAGGACAAACAAGTGCACATCCACACTCAGGGTGGCTACTGCTTCATGAACTTCATCTTCCTGATGCCATGTGCTGTTTCCCATGGGGGTGAGGATAGGGCTTGAGCTGGACCTGTGGCTCTCCCTGCACAGCCACCGCAGAGATCCTTCCAGAATCTGGAAAGATGGCAGAAATGCCATTTCAAATACCAGAGACACAGCAGCACTTCTTTAAAAAAAAAAACAATCAATTTATTCTTTTCATATATACATGGTGTGTGGTCATCCACTGGATCCATTGGTAACCTACCAATGTCTACACCTTCAAAGAATGATTCTTCTTTCCCTAGCAACTATTAACTGCCAATAGCTCTTTCCAATTGAGGAAGAACCAAAAGGTTCTCAGTAGAGACCTTGAGAATTCCTCCTCGATGTTGAGATTCATCTGGCTTGACTTCATATAGATCTTGTGAAAGTAACTAGGGTTGCTGGCAATTCCTAATTGAGAAGGTCATAGCATGTCCGGAAGACAGCATTACACAGCATCCCTCCCTATGCAGCTTTTTACAATCTTTTCACCTCCTCCTCTGCAGTGTTCCCTGAGCCTCTGCGTGGGTTAGCGTGGGAGCATTTGATAACGATGTCTTGTTTAAGCGTGAGTCCTTGGTCACTTCTCAGCACTTCAGTTATTTATGAATCTCTTCATTGACTGCTCTGAGTGGAAACAAACAAAGGAAGAAAAGAAGGAAGAAAGTGAGGGGAGGAAGGAAGGAAGGAAGGAAGGAAGGAAGGAAGGAAGGAAGGAAGGAAGGGCTTTTGACTACAATTATAACTCCAGAGGGGAATAATCCCCTCTAGTGGAACGGGGTTTAAAACCAATCAGAAAGCAGTGGTAACCACACAATCATCATGCAACTATTGCCTATAAGGTCTGTATTATAGTTTGCAGGGTCCAGTCTTTCCCCACCCCCCACCCCCACTCCCAGATGCCTCCGGAGCACTAAGCTTACACTTCTTGGCAATATTTAAGAATATGAAGATGGTTCCATAATCCAGGTTTCTAGTGGCCTCCTAACTTTTTATTTGTAATTGTGTGGGGGAGTGTTTTGGTGGTGGTGGTGGGGAAGTCCTATATGTTTTAGACTCACCACAGCCAGTCTGCTCTGTGTAACTCCTGCATCAGAGTTGAGCATGTACTTTTTCCAGTAGATTTACAGTAGAGAACTATTTCTCGAAACTCTATGTAATGGGCCTGAAAATGAGAGATAGTGGGGGTGGATGGGTAGGGAAGGGCAGGAGAGAACACAGCTCACATCATTGGAGTTTGTTTCATAATCCTTGCCTGCATTGACTTTCCCCCCATAATTTATGATTCCTTCCATTCCCTGTAGCTGGAGCAGCACTTTTGTGCAGAGCCATTGTGTGTGCGTTCTTCCTCATTTCTTGATAGACACATCAAAACCCCATCAATTTGATTCTCATTTGGTGGGATGCAGCTGCTAAGAATCTCCCTGCTGAAGAAAGATGTGTAGTGTGTGTCCATAGAGAAAGAACAAGCCATATACATCTTGCTCTTTGGAATGGAATATCCAAGGGGGAAAATATCGGATCTGTTTTTATGTATGCCTTTTACTGCAAGTGATTGCAGGCATGGCTAAATGCTGTCTGACTAATAAATATCCCTGGACATGGGTGATAGGACATGGTGAGCATATGTTCTCCAGTTACCTTCAGAATATGTGTTTTCTGTGTGGGACTCTGCTTGGAACAGATCCTTTTAGTCCAGAGCATTAGTGCTCAGTGGAAATATAAATATTTTTGTTGTAACAACATGCTGTAAGAGGGAATTCAGTCATTGTGTTTCCCCTGGTCCAAGAAACTCGGCTGTGCTTCGCTATCGCCTGTGCTATTCTTCATGCATTTTATAGCCTCATCTTTCATTCTTGGGGCTTTAAGGACTTAGTGATGTTTGCTGTGAATATATTTATCACTCAGCAGAACCGTGTCTCCGTTTCTCCCCTGGAGCAAAGGAGAATCGGCCTGTATCATAGATCATCGGGCAGAGAGTCTCCACACTCTTCTGCCGCATGCACAAGCTTATTTCTCTCCTTTCAGATACTGTCTTATGAAAAGAAAACACCCACTTGAAGATGTAAAACATTACTAAAAACTAAAGGCTATTTTAAAATTAATTAATTAATTAATTAATACACTTCATAGTTTATTCCCACCACATCCCTGTCCACCCTCCGACTGTTCCACATCCCAAACCTCCTGCCCAACCCCCCTCCCCTATCTCCACGTGGATGTCCCCGCCTCCTACCCCACCTGACCTCTAAACTCCCTGGAGGCTCCAGTCTCTTGAAGGTTAGGTGCATCATCTCTGAATGATCCCAGACCCGGAAGTCCTCTACTGTATGTGTGTTGGGGTCTCATATCAGCTGGAGTATACTGTCTGTTTGATAGTCTATTGTGTGAGAGATCTCAGGGGTCCAGATTAATTGAGACTGCTGGTCCTCTTACAGGGTTGTCCTCCTCCTCAACTTCTTTCAGTCTTCCCTAATTCAACAACAGCTTCTGTCTATTGGCTGGGTGCAACTACCTGCCTCTGACTCTCTCAGCTGCTTGTTGGGTCTTCCTGAGTGCAGCCATGCTAGCTAGGTTCCTTTTAGTGAGCACTCCATAGCCTCAGTGATAGTGTCAGGCCTTGGGACCTCCCCTTGATCTGGATCCGTCTTTGGGCCTGTCCCTGGACTTTCTTTTTCTCAGGCTCCTCTCCATTCCCATCCCTTTTAGACAAGAATAATTATGGGTCAGAGTTGTGACTGTGGGATGACCCTCCCTCATCTGATGCCCTGTCTTCCGGCTGGAGGTGGGCTCTATAATTTCCCTTTCCCTAGTGCTGGGCATTTCATCTAAGGTCCTTCCCTTTGAGTCCTGAGAGCATCTCACTTCCCAGGTCTCTAGTGCATTCTGGAGGGTCCTCCCAACCTCCTATCTCACAAGGTTGCCTGTTTCTATTCTTTCTGCAGGCCCTCAGGGCTTCAGTCCTTTCCCTCACCCAATACCAGATCAGGTTCCCCTCTTCCTCTCACTCCTCCCCCATCCACTTTCCCTCCCAGGTCCCTCCCTCCCTCCCCACTTGTGATTGCTTTCTTCTCCCTCCCAAGTGAGATTGAGGCATCCTCACTTGGGGACTTCAGCTTGTTGACCTTTTTGAATTCTGTGGACTGTATCTTGGGTATTCTGTACTTTTGGGGGATGGTGGTGGTGGCTAACATCCACTTATTTGTGAGTACATACCATGCATGTCCTTATGGGTCTGAGTTACCTCACTCAGGATGATATTTTCTAGTCCATCCATTTGCCTGCAAAAGCTAGGATGTCCTCATTCCTTTTTTTTTTTTTTTAAATATCCAACAGGCATTCTTTTTTAAAAAGGTTTTATTTTATTTTATTTCAATTTTTTATTAGATATTTTCTTCATTTGCATTTCAAATGCTATCCCGAAAGTTCCCTATACCCTCCCCCCTCCCTGCTTCCCTACTCACCCACTCCCACTTCTTGGCCCTGGCATTTGTCTGTACTGGGGCATATAAAGTTTGCAAGACTAAGGGGCCTCTCTTCCCAATGATGGCCGACTAGGCCATCTCTTGATACATATGCAGCTAGAGACACGAGCTCTGGGGGTACTCATTAGTTCATATTGTTGTTCCACCTATAGGGTTGCAGACCCCTTCAGCTCCTTGGGTACTTTCTCTAGCTCCTCCTTTGGGGGCCCTGTGTTCCATCCAATAGATGACTGTGAGCATCCACTTGTCCTCATTCTTAATAGCTGAATAGTATTAACATTGTGTAAATGAGCCACATTTTCTGTATCCATTATTCTGTTGTGGGACATCTGGGTTGTTTCCAGCTTCTGGCTATCACAAATAAGGCTGCTATGAATATAGTGGAACAAGTGTCCCTGTGGCATGGTGGGGCATCTTTTGGATATATTCCCAAGAGTGGTATAGCTGGGTCTTCAAATAGATCTACTCCCAATTTTCTGAGCAACCTCCAGATTGATTTCCAGAGTGGCGGTACCAGTTTGCAATCCCACCAGCAATGGAGGAGAGGTCCTCCTTCTCTACATCCTCACCAACACCTGTGGAGAGGATCTTACCTCTGTATAAGATCTTGTCACCTTTGGTTTTCATCTTAGCCATTCTGATTGGTGTAAGGTAGAATCTCGGGGTCATTTTGATTTGCATTTTTCTGAATATTAAGGACTTTGAACATTTCTTTAGGTACTTCTCAGCCATTTGAGAAATTTCTCAGTTGTGAAATTTTGGTTTAGTTATATACCCCATTTTTTGATTGGGTTGTTTTTTAATTTTTCTTTTTTTGTGATTAGCTTCTTGAGTTCTGCATATTTTTTGGATATTAGCCCTCTATTGGATTTGGGATTAGTGAAGATTTTTTTCCCAATCCATAGATTGCCGATTTGTCTTATTGACTATGTCCTTTGCTTTACAGAAGCTTTCCAGTTTCATGAGGTCCCATTTGTCAATTCTTGATCTTAGAGTCTGAGCCATTGAAGTTCTGTTTAGGAAATTTCCCCCTGTGCCAACGAGTTCAAGGCTCTTTCCCACTTTCTCTTCTATTAGATTCAGCGTACCAGGTTTTATGTTGAGTTCCTTGATCCATTTGGACTTGAGCTTTGTGCAAGGTGGCAAATATGGGTCTATTTTCATTCTTTAGACAGCCAGTTAGACCAGCACCATTTATTGAAGATGCTTTCTTTTTTCCATTGTATATTTTTGGCTTCTTTGTCAAAGATCAAGTGTCTGTAAGTGTGTGGTTTTATTTCTAGGTCTTCAGTTCTATTTCATTGATCAATGTGTCTGTCTCTATACCAATACCATGCAGTTTTTATCACTATTGCTCTGTAGTAAAGCTAGAGGTCAGGGAAGGTGATTCCTCCAGCTGTTCTCTTATTGTTAAGAATTGTTTTCACTATTCTGGTTTTTTTGTTTGTTTGTTTTGTTGTTTTGTTTTTGCCTTTTTGGATGAATTTGAGAATTGCCCTTTCCATGACTTTGAAGAATTTTGTTGTGATTTTGATGGGGGATTGCATTGAATCTATAGATTGCCTTTGGAAGGTTGGGCATTTTTATGTTAATTCTGCCAATCTATGAGCACGGGAGAGCTCTCCATTTTCTGAGGTCTTCTTCAATTTCTTTCTTGAGAGACTTGAAATTATTATCATACAGGTCTTTCCCTTGTTTGGTTAGAGCTATCCCAAGATAATTTATATTATTTGTGGCTATTGTGAAGGGAGTCGGTTCCCTAATTTCATTCTCAGCCTGTTTATCATTTGTATAAAGGAAGGCTACTGATGATTTGAGTTAATTTTATATCGGGCCACTTTGCTGAAGTTGTTTATCAGCTGGAGAAACTCTCTGGTAGAATTTTTGGGGTCACTTATGTATACTATTATATCATCTACAAATAGTGATGCCTTTATTTCTTTGCCAATTTGTATCCCCTTGATCTCTTTTTGTTGTCTTATTGTTCTAGCTAGCACTTCGAGCACTATAATGAATAGATATGGGGAGAGTGGACATCCTTGTCTTGTCTCTGATTTCAGTGGGATTGCTTCAAGAATGTCTCCATTTAATTTGATATTGGCTATTGGTTTACAGTAAATTGCTTTTATTATGTTTAGGTATGGGCCTTGAATTCCTGATTTCTCTAATACTTTTTAACATGAAGGGGTGTTTTATTTTGTCAAATGCTTTTTCAAAAGGCCATTTTTAAAGGTAGTATTCATTTCACCTGTTGTCTGGATAGTTCTGTCTCCAGTTGAATGAGGGCATTGTTGTATTACTCTAAATCTGACCTACTGGTTACATTTCCTACAAAACGATGGTGTACAGATGGGTTCTGTATACCAGGTCAGTGCAGATATTTGTGGGTCATGATTACAAAAAAGCAGCAAAGATAACACATTTTATTATTAGAATCTACTTTTCAGTAGCTTGTTAGTATATATTTGCCTATGTAAATGTTAACCTAATATTTTCCTATATGTATTATGGTGTCCTCAGTGAAAGCAGAGCAGATTCGACCCATCTCTAGTCCTAAAATTGAATTGAGATGGTTCTATAATACCCATCAATATCTGAATGAATCCTGTACAAATCTTCGAACATTATAATAAAGGAACATGACAGGCCAATGAGTCTTATAAACATATATGCAAAATTATGGACAAATTATTAGCAAGTCTATGTCATAAGTTTATATAAAACATATATGCAACATGGCCAAAGTGTGGGGTTTTCCCAGCAATACAAGTTTATTTAGACATTTGAATTTCAACCACAAAATAGAGGAAAATATGATTGTTTAAATTAAATAGTACAAAAATATATGATGAAATTCAGCAACTTTGTGATAAATGTTTAGCAAGCTAATATTAGAGAGTTACCTTGTAAATAGAAAAAATACCCACAACACAAAATTCTTTTTATTTTTAATTTGGTTTTTAATAGAGAAAGGGCTTCTTTGTGTAGCCTTGGTTGTCCTGGAATCACTCTGTAACTCAGTGTAACCTGGAACTCACTCTGTAAATCAGTGTAGCCTGGAACTCACAAAGATTGGCTTGCCTCTGCCACCCAAGTGCAGGAATCAGGTAAGTGATGTTAACGTATTGAATCCTTGCATTGTTTAAGAGTAGGCTAAGAATCTCAATAATCATTGCACCCTGGAAAAATAGGGAATTGAGTTTATAATGTTGTAATCCCAAGAGTAACTTTTCCCCAATTATCAATGTGATTGAGTGTGTGTGTGTGTGTGTGTGTGTGTGTGTGTGTGTATACAAGTGTGCACATGTTCATATGTTGGGGGTAGCATACATGGAGGAGTGCCAGTGCCTATGTATGCACATACATGTGGATGAGGAGTAGGGTCTTCCTCTGTTTTTCTCCACCTTGTACACTAAAGAACAGTCCATCAAACCCAGAGCTCACTGAAGGGGAGCGTCTGGCTTGCCAGCTTGTTTGGGAACCTGCTGCCTCTGTCTTATGGGCACTGGAATTACATTCAAGAGCCATGCCCACCTAGCGTATTACATGGGGTCTTGAGATCCAAACTCTAGTCCTCCCACTTGTACAGGAAGCAGTTTAAACATTGTCATCCATCTCTCACAGCCCTCTGTAATGCTTTAAGGAAGAGAAGAGGAGAGTTAAAGATAAGAGTAATGAAAAAAAGATTAATAAACATGGACTCAATTGAGAAATAGTCAAGACAACAAGGGAAAGGGAACAGGTTGGGCAAAGAGAAAATAAAAAGCAGGGTTACAGTTTTCAACACAGATCCATATGGCATTATTAGAAATGAGCAAATTAAGTGCTTCTATTAAGAGAGCAGCATTTCTATATAAAGGTATCTGTAAAGTTTGTAGGAAACACGCCTGAAATATAAGGGCATTAATGTTTGAAATGCCAAGTTTTTCCAAAAGGACACCAATAGACCAGAATATCTACTTAATCTACCATGTCCTACAGCTTGTCTCAGGTAAGTGTTAAAAGATCCTAACCAAAGGGTGTATTCTAGATCTACAGAGTAATTAAGAGAGATTAAGCTAGAAAGCTATAGATATTTCTACAAAATCATTCTTGAAAATTAAGCAGTTTATTTGTATATACCATAGATCAAAACAGAAATTTTAGTAGAAATATAAAAAATGGCTTGAACAGAATGATTAAACTATCACATCTCTCTTTAAACCCAGAAGATATAGCCCAGACTATGTTTAAATAATTTATAATTGATTACACAGGGAAAATCATTTGAACACTGGGGCACACACCATCACCTCTAGAGACGTGTCACAGTGTTAATGTGTCCCTCAAGGCTCATATATTAAAATTTTAATCCCATATGCAGTAGCATTAGTATGTGGGCCTGGTAAGAGATGATTGTCAGGAGGGTCCTGCATTGATGTGTGGATGAATGTCACTATAGGGTATTGGGTTGGCTATCACAAGAGTGGACTTATAAAAGTATGCTCAGCCATAGAATGACTTCTAACACAGCCTGCCATACTCATAGATCTATATCTTGCTCAGTCATCAGAGCAAAGCATCTTCCTGTAGGAGATGCTAATAAATACAGAGACCCACAGCTGTACAGTGTGCTGAGAATGAGAGATCTTAGTACACCCAGCCCTAACTGGGATGTCTTCATCAAAGTCTTCCCCTCGAGGCTCAGGGAATCTCTGAAGAAGAGGAAGCAGAAAGACTCTGAGAGCCGTTGGGGATGGCGGATGCCATGGAAACAAGGTCTTCCAGAAACAGCAGGACTGATGCACATATGAACTCACAGAGACTGTGGCAGCATGCACAGGACCTGCATAGGTTAAAGTCAAATGACTTCTGCGTGCTGAGAGGAGGAACCATGGCTCCATCCCTAAGCCAGAAGCCATCTCCAACTGTTAACTGCTTGCAAAGGAAAAAAAAATAGTTTTCTCCAACGGAGTCTCACTGCAAATAAGAAACACACCGAAAGGCAGGCCCCATGCCCAGCAGTAGATCGCCAACACAAAACAAACTCAATGGTATTTTTGGTTGGGTTTTTTTTTTTTTTCTGTTTCTTTTTTTCTTCTTTCCTTCCTTCTATTTTTGTCTCATAATGCTTGCTTGGGCCTTTTTTCCATTTAACCTTATAGATCTTTTGCTTATGGTTTCCAGCTTTGTAATCTTATGGGATTTGTGTGTATGTGAATTAATGTGACTCTGATTCGGTATGTGTTTCCTGTACTTTTCCTTTGCCTCTCTTTAGAAACTTCCGATTGATTCTTTGTGAGTTTCCCATTATACACCCTAGTCTCACTCATCTCATATCTGCCCTTTGCCCTTACAACATCCCCTCCCCAAAATAAAACACAGACAACAGCAAAAACAACAAAACAAAGCATAGAAAACATCTCATCATGGAATCTGTGGTGTGTCACAGTGTGTCCCATAGCATATCCACACATCTTTACTTGCAAACGTTCATTGAAATGAGTCATTGACCTAGTTCAAGATCTCTGGCTTCTATGATACCATCAATATTGGACCCTCTTCAAGACTCCTCCCTGTTATCCTGTTGTTGCCCTGTACCACGGAGATCCTGAAGCTTTGGGCAGCAGGACTGGCCCTTTTACATGTCCCAATCATTCCAGATGATATGCAATCTTGGCATGGACCAATTCTGAGCCCTGGATCTGGGCCTGAATTGTAGTTGAGCTGGTGAGCCTGCCTGCTCTTCCTCATGTTCACCACTAGGGTGAGCTCTCCAGGACTGATGTGGTTGTCAGGGTCAGCTCTCCCACTCTCATGCCCTGGGATGCAGGGAGGGGAGGAGGGCAGCTCACTCGCACCCATGTCTCCAGAGTGAGCTCCACTGTGCTGCCAAGCAGAGGCTTGGGGCCTACTCTTCTTGGCAGTGCTGCAGCCGGTGATGGGATGGGCTAACTCTCACACCCTTGGGGCTGGTTCACGTGTGGGTTCACCATCAGGGTTGTGTTGCTCAGGTGAGGTGCAGGGACAATTCGAGTGCCAGACACCCGAGGGCATCACCCTTGCACGCACACCACCTCAGGGCAGACAAGTTGCAGGGCCAGCTCTCCGGAGCCCTCGCCCACGAAGCTGGCTCACCTGTGGCCCTCACCCAACCAGGGCCAGCTCTACAGTGCTGCACAGGAGAGGTGCAGGGCCGGCTCTCCCAAGTGTTACTAAAATAGGGACCAGCTTTCTAGGGTGCTACATCCAGTGGGGGTGGGAGTGGGGGTGTGGGTGGGGGTTCCAATTATACACAGCCCCTAGACATTCACATGGTCCTGGCAGTGGCCTGGACCAGACATCCTCATGTTCTCTAATGGTAACATGAGGCATGGACATTGACACCAACCCCTGCTGCTGTGTAGCTATGGATTCAGACATCGTCCTCAGTGGTAGCTCAGGCTGGGACCTTATTACCATGGCCCCAGGTGGCAGGGCTGACCACTCACAACAGGCAAGTCCTCTCCACCCGTCAGTTGAGTCTCCAGCTCTCTCTCTCTTCATAATGCTGCTCCACTTCTCTTTGTCTCCCACCTGACCTGCAGCATTGTGGTGGCTCCTGCTGCAGGCTGGCCATGTGACTGATGGGCCCTGGGTGACGTTCGCCATTCATGCTGTATGGCAGGGTGGCAAGCAGGTATCTATGGTCTATATGTGCCGTGCGCTAGAGGGTGGTCTGCAGGTCTTGGTCTGTCTTCATCCTCTTGCACTGAGTGAACTACATGGATTTGACTTGATTTGATTTTTATGAGTGCTAAACATAAGACAGCCAGGTATCAAGCTAGGATGATCAAAGGACTGACATCTGCTCTGATATCTGATATAAGAGCAACACTACCAACAAGGTGTCTCTTTTGCCCATTGCCAGGGCGTGACAGGGTGGGGTGGGGAGGTCTTTGATTCTTTTTGTTTGTGTGTTGTAAGCTATTCTAGTCTCCTTGATTTATTTGACTCTCTTATTTTTCTTTTCAGGTGCCGATTTGTTTTCTAAATATAGAGAAGATGTGGGTTTGGGTGGGTGGTGAGGACCATGAAGAAGCGGTGGGAGGAGGGGAACTGCATCAAACTAAAAATCTACTTTCAATTAAACAAACAGAAGCAAGCTCTTCCCTCTCTTGCTTGCTCATTCTGCCACCTGCTTTAAAAAAACACAAACTTTCAGTCTTCAACCATGGGAAAATGTACAGAAGCCTTCCTCGATTTTGACGTTCCATTCCATTTTTATTTCTTAAGATTTATTTATTTGTGTGTGTGTGTGTGTGTGTGTGTGTGTGTGTACATGTGTGTAGTAGTATACCTGTGCACACGTAGGCCACAGGAAGGCAGTGGAACCCTCTTAGCCTGGCTTGCAGGGAATCCAGTCTTGTTATATGGGGCCTGGGATCTGAACTCTGCTCCTCGTGGTTGGTACAACCGTGTTGTTAACTGTGGATCTGTCTCTCTAGTCCCCGCCCCCATTTTATAACGTTAGAGTTTTGGATTGTATCATTACTTTCCTATTATGTAATATGGTGATTACTATCTTGATATTATTAATAATCCTTGCCTGATGTCTATGGAGACAGTCTCGATTTGGGCCGTAAAGCGTGGCGGGAAACAAGTTCCTCAAAACCCGGTGAAAAGGTTCTAGTACTTTTATTTATGCATAAAAAGCAAAAGGCAAATAAATGGTAGAACGGTTCGATCACACACTCTCTCTCACTAACCTTTCCAGTCTGGCAGGCGTAGCCTTAGCTCCCGGGAGCTCGCAGGTAAGATGCGACTCAACGTTTGTTCCTTGGTTCGGATACTCTGGGGCTGAGCTGCATCAGGGGGTGCGGTGCAGGCTTTGATGTCCCCGTCCTCTTGGAGGTCATGCACATTATTTCTGGACTCAAAGTTTCTCTGCTGGGCCCTCAGGAGGTGAGCGATTTTACCGTGCCAGATCGGAGTTTTTAAGCTAAATTCAGCCAATTACAACTAGGGCATTCCACACATTATTTCATGCACTTCTTTTATCACTCTCACGAACACACGCTCTCTATGGTCTGCAAAGACTAGGGCGTTGGGCTTGAGTTACTCTTTATCACTCGCGCCCATTCTCTAAGGCTTGGTTTTCATTACTGCCTGTAGCCATGGGAAGCGCAGCCATGGTGGTTCCCAGGGAGGACCCAGCACATTGTGGGTAGTGCCACCCCTGGGCAGGTAATCCTGGGAGTTATATGAAAGGCAGGGGAACATGAGCCAAAGGAGCAAGCCATTAAGCAGAACTCCTCTGTGGTGTCTATCCCAGTTCACACCGCTGGATTCCTGCTAGAGTCCCTGCCTTGGCGTCTCTTGGTTATGCACTGTTATGCAGAAATGATAAGTAAAATAATCCTCTTCTCCTCAAGTCACTTTTGTTCATGATGTTCATCACAAGAACAGAAACCAAACTAGGTCACCAAACCAATAATTTGTAGAGAATCGGCTTGGATAGCAGATTATTGAATTAAGGTGGACAATTTTAAAAGTTGACATATAGTGCCAAGCCACTTATGAAAAGTTGCATGGTGTTTACTTGGTTAGAAGAAATTACAGAAAATTACAAATAGAATTTAAGTCTTTTTCGAAAGGGTGATATTACTTTAGCACATATCCTATGACACTAGGCCTATTCATATACTGATAGTTATTCTTATCATTTCAGTGAGCAGTCCATACTTTTATTTAGTTTTCCTATTTGATGGGAGGTTTCCCGGGACTTGGTTCCAGGATTCTGCCGAACTTAGGAAATTAGTCTGAACAGGTGAGAGGGTGCGCCACAGAACCGGACAGTTTCTGGGACAGGAGGAGGCACAGAGTCGCTGAGGCAGCACCCATTGTGGGCCGCAGACAGCTGGCCACCGTCCGGACCAGAGAACAGGTGTCTGCCTGGCTCGGAAGGCCTCAGCCTCAGGAGCAGCGGGCGCCATCTTGGTTCCGGGACTCCACCAAACTTAGGAATTTAGTCTGCACAGGTGAGAGTCTGCACCACAGAAGCTGACAGCTTCTGGGACCTGCCAAAGCAACACAGCTTCTGAGAAAGGTCCTGTTTTGGGCCTTCTTCTTCGGCCAGGAGGAGGTCCAAACACAAGATATCTGCGCACCTTCCCTGTAAGAGAGCTTGCCAGCAGAGAGTGCTCTGAGCACTGAAACTCAGAGGAGAGAATCTGTATCCCAGGTCTGCTGATAGACGGTAACAGAATCACCAGAAGAACAATCTCTAAACAGAGTCAACTATAACAACTAACTCCAGAGATTACCAGATGGCGAAAGGTAAACGTAGGAATCTTACTAACAGGAACCAAGACCACTCAACATCATCAGAACCCAGCACTCCCACTTCGCCCAGTCCAGGGCACCCCAACACACCCGAAAACCTAGACCCAGATTTAAAAGCATATCTCATGATGATGGTAGAGGACATCAAGAAGGACTTTAATAACTCACTTAAAGAAATACAGGAGAACACTGCTAAAGAGTTACAAGTCCTTAAAGAAAAACAGGAAAACACAATCAAACAGGTAGAAGTCCTTACAGAAAAAGAGGAAAAAACATACAAACAGGTGATGGAAATGAACAAAACCATACTAGACCTAAAAAGGGAAGTAGACACAATAAAGAAAACTCAAAGTGAGGCAACACTGGAGATAGAAACCCTAGGAAAGAAATCTGGAACCATAGATTCGAGCATCAGCAACAGAATACAAGAGATGGAAGAGAGAATCTCAGGTGCAGAAGATTCCATAGAGAACATCGGCACAACAATCAAAGAAAATGGAAAATGCAAAAAGATCCTAACTCAAAATATCCAGGAAATCCAGGACACAATGAGAAGACCAAACCTACGGATAATAGGAGTGGATGAGAATGAAGATTTTCAACTCAAAGGACCAGCAAACATCTTCAACAAAATTATTGAAGAAAACTTCCCAAATCTAAAGAAAGAGATGCCCATGAACATACAAGAAGCCTACAGAACTCCAAATAGACTGGACCAGAAAAGAAATTCCTCCTGACACATAATAATCAGAACAACAAATGCACTAAATAAAGATAGAATACTAAAAGCAGTAAGGGAAAAAGGTCAAGTAACATATAAAGGCAAGCCTATTAGAATTACACCAGATTTTTCACCAGAGACTATAAAAGCCAGAAGAGCCTGGACAGATGTTATACAGACACTAAGAGAACACAAATTCCAGCCCAGGCTACTATACCCAGCCAAACTCTCAATTACCATAGATGGAGAAACCAAAGTATTCCACGACAAAACCAAATTCACACATTATCTCTCCACGAATCCAGCCCTTCAAAGGTTAATAACAGAAAAAAACCAATACAAGAACGGGAACAATGCCCTAGAAAAAACAAGAAGGTAATCCCTCAACAAACCTAAAAGAAGACAGCCACAAGAACAGAATGCCAACTTTAACAACAAAAATAACAGGAAGCAACAATTACTTTTCCTTAATATCTCTTAATATCAATGGTCTCAACTCCCCAATAAAAAGACATAGACTAACAAACTGACTACACAAACAAGACCCAACATTTTGCTGCTTACAGGAAACGCATCTCAGAGAAAAAGATAGACACTACCTCAGAATGAAAGGCTGGAAAACAATTTTCCAAGCAAATGGTATGAAGAAACAAGCTGGAGTAGCCATCCTAATATCCGATAAGATTGACTTCCAACCCAAAGTCATCAAAAAAGACAAGGAGGGGCACTTCATTCTCATCAAAGGTAAAATCCTCCAAGAGGAACTATCAATTCTGAATATCTATGCTCCAAATACAAGGGCAGCCACATTCATTAAAGAAACTTTAGTAAAGCTCAAAGCACACATTGCACCTCACACAATAATAGTAGGAGACTTCAACACACCACTTTCACCAATGGACAGATCATGGAAACAGAAACTAAACAGGGACACAGTGAAACTAACAGAAGTTATGAAACAAATGGATCTGACAGATATCTACAGAACATTTTATCCTAAAACAAAAGGATATACCTTCTTTTCAGCACCTCATGGTACCTTCTCCAAAATTGACCACATAATAGGTCACAAAACAGGCCTCAACAGATTCATTGAATCCTATCAGATCACCATGCACTAAGGCTGATCTTCAATAACAAAATAAATAACAGAAAGCCAACATTCATGTGGAAACAGAACAACACTCTTCTCAATGATACCTTGGTCAAGGAAGGAATAAAGAAAGAAATTAAGGACTGCTTAGAGTTCAATGAAAATGAAGCCACTTCATACCCAAACTTATGGGACACAATGAAAGCATTTCTAAGAGGAAAACTTATAGCTCTGAGTGCCTCCAAAAAGAAACTAGAGAGAGCACACATTAACAGCTTGACAACACACCTAAAAGCTCTAGAACAAAAGGAAGCAAATTCACCCAAGAGGAGTAGACGGCAGGAAATAATCAAACTCAGGGGCGAAATCAACCAAGTGGAAACAAGAAGAACTATTCAGAGAATCAACCAATCGAGGAGCTGGTTTTGAGAAAATCAACAAGTTAGACAAACCATTAGCCAGACTCACCAGAGGGCACAGGGAAAGCATTCTAATTAACAAAATCAGAAATGAAAAGGGAGACATAACAACAGATCCTGAAGAAATCCAAAACACCATCAGATCCTTCTACAAAAGGCTATACTCAACAAAACTGGAGAACCTGGATGAAATGGAGAAGTTTCTAGACAGATACCAGGTACCAAAGTTGAATGAAGATCAGGTTAATGATCTAAACAGCCCGATATCCCCCAAAGAAATAGAGGCAGTCATTAATAGTCTCCCAACCAAAAAAAGCCCAGGACCAGATGGGTTTAGGGCAGAGTTCTATCAGACCTTCAAAGAAGATCTAATCCCAGTTCTTCACAAACTATTCCACAAACTAGAAACAGAAGGTACTCTACCCAACTCATTCTATGAAGCCACAATTACTCTGATACCTAAACCACAAAAAGACCCCACAAAGATAGAGAACTTCAGACCAATATCCCTTATGAATATTGATGCAAAAATCCTCAATAATGTTCTTGCTAACCGAATCCAAGAACACATCAAAACAATCATCCATCCTGACCAAGTAGGTTTCATCCCAGGGATGCCGGGATGGTTCAATATATGGAAAGCCATCAATGTAATCCAGAATATAAACAAACTCAAAGACAAAAATCACATGATCATCTCGTTAGATGCTGAGAAAGCATTTGACAAAATCCAACACCCATTCATGATAAAAGTCTTGGAAAGATCAGGAATTCAAGGCCCATACCTAACCATGATAAAAGCAATCTACAGCCTCAAAGATATGGGTACAGGGGAAAAATTCCTGAATAGAACAGCAATGGCTTGTGCTGTGAGATCGAGAATCGATAAATGGGACCTCATAAAATTGCAAAGCTTCTGCAAGGCAAAAGACACCGTCAATAAGACAAAAAGACCACCAATAGTTTGGGAAAGGATCTTTACCTATCCCAAATCGGACAGGGGACTAATATCCAGTATATATAAAGAACTCAAGAAGGTAGACTCCATAAAATCAAATAACCCCATTAAAAAATGGGGCTCAGAACTGATCAAAGATTTCTCACTGGAGGAATACCGAATGGCAGAGAAGCACCTGAAAAAATGTTCAACATCTTTAATCATCAGGGAAATGCAAATCAAAACAACCCTGAGATTCCACCTCACACCAGTCAGAATGGCTAAGATGAAAAATTCAGGTGACAGCAGATGCTGGCGAGGATGTGGAGAAAGGGGAACACTCCTCCATTGTTGGTGGGATTGCAAGCTTGTACAACCACTCTGGAAATCAGTCTGGCGGTTCCTCAGAAAATTGGACATAGTACTACCGGAAGATCCAGCAATACCTCTTCTGGGCATATATCCAGAAGATGCTCCAACCGATAAGAAGGACACATGCTCCACTATGTTCATAGCAGCCTTATTTATAATAGCCAGAAGCTGGAAAGAACCCAGATGCCCCTCAACAGAGGAATGGATACAGAAAATGTGGTACATTTACACAATGGAGTACTACTCAGCTATTAAAAAGAATGAATTTATGAAATTCCTAGGCAAATGGATGGACCTGGAGGGCATCATCCTGAGTGAGGTAACCCAATCACAAAGGAACTCTCACAATATGTACTCACTGATAAGTGGATATTAGCCCAGAAACTTAGGATACCCAAGATATAAGATATAACTTGCTAAAAACATTAAACTCAAGAGAACGAAGACCAGAGTGTGGACACTTTGCCCCTTCTTAGAATAGGAAGCAAAACACCCATGGAAGGAGTTACAGAGACAAAATCTAGAAGTGTGACGAAAGGATGGACCATCTAGTGATTGCCATATCCAGAGATCCATCCCATGATCAGCTTCCAAACGCTGACACCATTGTATACACTAGCAAGATTTTGCTGAAAGGACCCAGATATAGCTGTCTGTTGTGAGACTATGCCAGGGCCTAGCAAACACAGAAGTGGATGCTCACAGTCAGCTATTGAATGGACCACAGGGCCCCCAATGGAGGAACTAGAGAAAGCACCCAAGGAACTAAAGGGAACTGCAACCCTATAGGTGGAACAACAATATGAACTAAGCAGTACCCCGGAGCTCTTGTCTCTAGCTGCATATGTATCAAAAGATGGCCTAGTCGGCCATCACTGCAAAGAGAGGCCCATTGGACTTGCAAACTTTATATGCCCCAGTACAGGGGAACGCCAGGGCCAAAAAGGGGGAGTGGGTGGGTAGGGGAGTGGGGGTGGGTGGGTATGGGGGACTTTTGGTATAGCATTGGAAATGTAAATGAGCTAAATACCTAATAAAAAATGGAAAAAAAAGAATTTAAGTCTTTTTCGAAAGGGTTATATTACTTTAGCACATATCCTATGACACTAGGCCTATTCATATACTGATAGTTATTCTTATCATTTCAGTGAGCAGTCCATACTTTTATTTAGTTTTCCTATTTGATGGGAGCTTTCCTTTTTTATTGAGTTATATAAGCTTCTTATATTGGTCATATTTTCTTCAAATTGCTTTTGTAGAACACTGGTGTGATGATTTGTATATGTTTGGCCCAGGGAGTGGCACGATTATGAGGTGTGGCCTTCTCGAAGTAGGTGTGCCACTGCGGGTTTTAAGACCCTCGTCCTAGCTGCCTGGAATCCAGTATCTGCTAGCAGCCTTCAGATGAAGAGGTAGAACTCTCGGCTCTGCCTGCACCATGCCTGTCTGGATGCCTGCCATGCTCCCACCTTGATTGTAATGACCTGAACCTCTGAATCTGTAAGCCAGCCTCAATTAAATGTTGTCCTTTTAAGAGTTGCCTGGTCATGGTGTCTCTTCACAGCACTAAAACCCCTAACTGAGACAATCATCCTTGGAAATAATTAGTAGCTGGGCATGATGTTACAGCGTTATAATCCCAACATTCAGGAGGCAGAGGCAGGTGGATCAGGCACTCACTCAACACCATCCTTGGGCTATAAAATATTTTTAGAAAAATAATTTTCGGTGTTATTGTTACAACCCACTAGAACAGTGCTTATTAACCTGTGTGTCGTGACCCCTTTAAGTGTGAAATGGTCCTTTCTCAGGGGTCGCCCTAAGACCATTAGAAAACACAGATATTTACATTATAGCAGTGGCAAAATTACCATGATGAAGTAGTAACAAAAAGAATTTTATGGTTGTGGGACATCACAACATGAGGAACTGTATTAAAGGGTGACAGTATAAGTAAGGTTGAGAACCACTAATCTGTAGGAAAATAATGGTCCAGGAATAATGAGGGAAGGGTCAAGGAAAGTTTCAACCAGGATATCTCATATGTAGAGAGCAGGCGTTGGCTCCTGCTCCTCTCCCAACCTGATGCCAGAAAGTAGGCTGCCCCAGTAAGAACCCTAGTCGGACCTTACTGCCCCATAGAGTTACCAGGCTTCAGTCCTTGTTTGACTTTATAAGGCTTTCTCCCCTCAGAACCCGTGCTCCTGAGTATGCAGATAAAGTATCTTTCAACAATCTTGTTCTGACCAATGGTATATGGCCACACAAGAGACCTTGCCCACTTCCTCAAGGTTGTAAAGACAACCCACCCCCAACAGACTGTCCCTGGGTATATATATTCCTTGCCTGTGCTTTCACTCCTTGCCAACACCCTGTACTGCACCCACACGCCCCTGCTAAGCTTCCCTCCCTCCAGCCCAGCCTGGTGCACAATAGACTGGGTACCCCAGGGAGAGTTGGACATAGAGTGGGACTGGACTAGAGTTCTCAAAGTATTTTAAAATGCTTTCTTTACTTAAAACTGAGACAAAGAGATTGCTCAGACCGTAAGAGTACATGCTGCTCTTGCAGAGGACCTTGGATTGCTTTGCAGTATCCGTACCGGGCAACTTACAACCACTTGTAACTCTGTTCTAGGGGATCCAGTGCCTTCTTCTAGTCTCAGAAGGCACCAAGTGTGCACACATGGGTTCATACAGACACAGAGTCATAGACATACAGACACACACACACACATTTTTTAAAATTTTTCTTAAATATTTAAAAGCATGTAGTGTTTTAAATAATGGAAAACATCAACCAAATGGAGGCTAATTTGGGAAGAATACTCAGGTTACAAAAGGCATATTAATCTTTCTTGAATAATTTAAAATTAAGTGAAAATCAGGAAATTAGAAATAGTCCCTACCCTGGGCTTGGCCACTTGCATTTACTGTCTTGTGTACTTTCATTACACTAATAGAAATATCCAGTCTTCTCAATGGTCTGTTGCCACCCTCACAGTGATTGCATTTAAAGGTGAACTCTGAGTCTCAGCCCCCCATCACCTTCTGGTTTGCAGAGTTTCCATGTAAAGTCGCTGCTGTAGTAGAACATGCGTTCTCTGCTGGCAGAGCTCCCAGAAGGCTGAGTGGGAGAGACAGGGGACTGGCAACAGCTGCCAGCTTCGTCTTTTCGCTTTGATACTTAAAGGTCAGAATTACTTATTAATTTAATATCCCACACTTCCAGCTCTTCTTTAGGAAGATCTGTGAATCTAGAGGGCTTATCCAAAATAGTTCTGAATTTACAGATCTCTTGTTTTTGAGTTCTGTGTCCTCAGGTTTAATGAGTCTCCCCTTCTACCCAGGATAGGATTTATACTGCTAAAAACCAGAGGGCACGCAGAGTAATGGGTGTTGGGTGACAGGTACTAGGTCCTTTAGCTGTGCATTTACAGGCTGGCTATTGATTGAGGCCCTGAGGGTGGGGAAACTCTTATGTTTAACTGTGCAGACCTGGAGAAGTAAATCCTGAGGCCTTGCATGCAGTTCCTCACTGTTTTGGGACGTGGTGAAGTGAGTGCAATGCAGCCCTCCTGCGCCTTGTTCTCGGCTGTGGCATAAAATGAGGATCTAGGAAAGTGTCCTTGCTGTCTTTGCAAAGGTGACATAAGAATGATGAAGAATGGGAAGAAAGCCCTTCACTTGGATAGGGTGTCATCCTACTGGGTTCCACTCTACCTTGAAATATCTCAGGTAGATATTTTAGTTAATATGCCTAACCTGAACACCTTAGCTTAATCCAGCCTACCTTCATGTATGTGCTCAGAATACTTACTTATATTTCTATCCCAGCATGCTTTGTATTGCTGCTACATGCATCATGACCCAACGTCTTTTCAGACGACTCTGGCTTGTGTCAAGTTGACATAAAACTAACCAGCACCTTTGAGATCCACAAATAATCTAATGTAAAGGTCTTCTTACAATAAAGTGTTGAATATTCCCTTGATCTATTAAATACTGTACTAAAGTGTAAGACAGAACATCTACATGCATACAGGAGACATTTAGACATTCTATATATATTTTGTGTTGCAAAAATGCAAAACACCTTGTGATAACATGTGCTGAAGAGTATTCTACTTTGTAGCATTTAACTAGAAAAAGCTGAATTCAAATTTGTTTCCTAATAAACACATACAACTTTTATACCACCACAGAGTCAAAATATTTTAATATAACCATTATACTTCAAGAACTGTCTGTACTCTCAAAAAATATTATGAGTCTGGTCGATATTGTAGGTTAAACTATATCTACTTGAAAGATATATAGAAGTTCTAAATGCCCCAGTACCTCCAAAGAAGACCTTATTTGGAAAGAGAAACATTTCTGGAACAATTAGCTATCTTAAGATAGGGTATGTTGGGATAGATTGGCTCTTAAACTAACACCTAGAATCCTCTTTTTTTAAAGACTTGTTTTAGTTGTTATTTATGTGGTCTGAATGTGGAGGTACCCACAGAGCACAGAAGAGAGAACTGGATCTCCTGGAGCTATCATTTTGGATGGTTGTACGCTGTCAGACATCAGTGCTGGGAACTGAACCCTGGACCTCTAGGAAAGCAATAAGCCCTGTTAACCACTGAGCCACCTGTCTAGCTCCACTAGTCTCCTTCTAACAGAAATTAGACAAAGATACATGAAATTAGGTCATGGAAGACAGGAATGTCTCCAAGTGTTGTATCTATATATCAAAGAATTAAATCTTCCCAGAAACTCATGGGTAGACTTTTGCCCGCTTTCTGAGCCCTCAGAAGAAATGGACCACAGATTTTCAACTTCCAAATACATGAAATGAGACAGGCTGCAGAGATGCCCCACAGTTAAGATCATGTGCTGCTTCTGTAGAGGACCCAGGGTTGGCTCCCAGAACCCACACCTGAGCGGCTTGTAACTGCCTCTGACTCCAGTTCCAGTGGGATCTGATGCTGAGGGCCTCCATGAGCTCCACACAGATGTCCACATGCCTCCCAAACACATAAACACATGATTTAAAAATTAAAACTCTGACTTAAAAATAAACAGTAAGTGCCTGTATTTTTAAGCTCGCTGTAGCACTTCATTACAATAGCTTCTGTAATCTAACGCGGGTCACAAACCTCTAGCAAACTTTCTAATGAGCGTATGTCCATCTCATTGCTTGTGGAATAAAAATAGAAGTAGCACACAATAGAAGTAGCACACCGGAGGAAGCAGCCAGCGGTGGGGAATGTGTTAGCAGCTGGCAGGCTGAGCCACCTTACCTTCTGTTCATCTAGCCCAGCACTACCATCCCTGCTGGGGCCAGACCAGGGCACTGACTCCCGCCTTGCATCAGAATCACCTGAAGGGCGTGGCCTGCTTCAAGTTAAGCAAGTTGGGTGGCGCCCCAACAATTAGTCATACATACAAGTATGGAGTGTTGTGGCTGCTGACCTTTTGTCGACACGTTTTAGGGAACACAGAAAACAGAACGAGAAGGCTGTGGAGGGAGGAGGCAAGGGTGGTTGGTTGACTTTGCTGCATGTGAAGCGAACTTTTAATATTTCTTGTTTCTCTTAAAGATTTATTTATTTATTTATTTATTTATTTATTTATTTATTTAATGTATATGAGTACACCACCATTGCTCTCTTCAGACACACCAGAAGAGGGCATCGGATCCCCATTACAGATGGTTGTGAGCCACCATGTGGTTGCTGGGAATTGAACTCAAGACCACTGGAAGAGGAGTCTGTGCTGTTAAATGCTGAGCCATTAATTGCAGTCTCGATTACTCCACTGTAAAGGTTTTCCTGGTAAGTTACTGGCTACAGGTTTCTTTCTCTGCTATCTTTGCTCTGAATTTGGCTTTATTTTCCTGAGTGTTCTGGGCTTAGTTTTGAATGTCTGCTTATATATCTCGTGCTTCCCTGAGTCAGTGATCTGGGATTTGCTCCAAAGTAAATTTCAGAACCCTTTGTTTCAGCTCCCCCCTGGAGCGTTTTCACTTTGGGTTCCATTGGGAGATATATATATATATATATATATATATATATATATATATATATATATATATATATATATATATATATATTCACATTGCATATAAAGGTCCCATCATACAGTCGTCAGTAGGGTGGCTGGGTGTAATGTCCACTGCGTGACTTGTCCAACTATGGCGTCTCAGTCCATGCTTAAGTAGGCTTAGGAGGATCTTATTTCAAAAAATTTAAATTTCCTAAAGTTTCTATACCCATAAACTTACCTATTAACTCATGCTTTCTTTCTCTTATCCGCATAATGCCCCGTTGAACAGTTTCTGTGTGGCTAACAATATGTACTGGGTATGCAGTAGTGGGTATAAGCTAGCAGCAGCACCTGTCTCTGAGGAATTCGCAGAACAGTGGGAAAGAGGCAAATAGACATGCAAAAAAAATCACAATAATTAGTGGAAAACCACATCTGTGACTAGAACATCGAAGGAGAGCAATATTTAACTCTAACAGACTGTGTTGGTAAAGCTGACCCTGTGAGGGCAGTCAGAGAAGCCTTCTAAATTGAGTCATTTGAGGACACACAGAGGCTTAGCCGGCTCTAGAGCAGAAAACAGGTACAGCGAACAGGATTTTCCAAGACCCGGTTAGACAAAGGGATGTATCAGAAGTGACCTCCGATTGCAGCTCTCAGGTTTCACAGGTGCACAGGCGTTTGAGGCTGACAGGAGAAGTGCCCATTGGCATGAGATCACTAGCTCTGTAGGTCCCCAGTCCCAGAAGATATGGACCGTTGGGCACCCGCTTGATTTTGCTGACTGCTCCCCACTTGTCCCCTGAGGAGCTCCCCATTAATCAGGGCTAAATTTCTACTTCTTTGTATAACTATTCTGTCTTAGGGTAGCAGGCATCTCCTTTTCTGTACCAGGTGGCCTCTTTATTTGCTCCCTCAAACCCACCTTGCATCTGCTAGTGACCAGACTTAATAAGCCATCAGCTTTTCTAATAGAGTCACATGTGCCATGTAACTGGAACCTTCCATGTGCTCCCAACATGCCTAAAATTCCCTAGTTCTTTTTTTTTAAAGTCAGTACATCACTTTGTTCTACATCTCTCTGCTTCCTCAGTCAACTCTCCCCTCATGTGGCAAAGATACTTCAGTCACATGTATTCATTGGTCTTATGGGTTGTGAAAAGCTGTCCTACTTGCTAACTGCAGCACAAACCTCAGAGGTCACATACCTCAGAGCTCAGACACCTCGGGAATTGACGCTCAAAGTTTCCCAAATCAAGGCATCTGTCTCCACAGGGAACTAAAATATCTTCACATCTTTGTTCTATGAAATTCCATACTTGGCATACTTCTTACAGGACCCTGGGAGAAAAATCAGCATTTCTGAGATAAAGGAATTTCAATATTACCCTACACATTTGGAATGGATTTTTAAAATGACGATTTATGCTTAATTTATTGTTAATGAAGTCAATTTTATATTATTGGTACAGAGAAGAAATAAGAAATGAGAACATGTAATTACAGTCAGTCTATAAAATATTTTAAAAGGTAAAGGGGGGTTCTAACCAGTCATAAATAAATGATCTATTGAAATAGGTATAAATTATGAACTGCTCCCATCTGCTTTAAAGGAGAACTTTAAAAGCGTAGTAAAGTATAACCAATACATTACTTTATATGTATAAAGCTTATGCTAACAGATGAGTAGAAACAATACCCAGAGTTCTTAGTATTGTTGACAGTTTTGTGTTAAACCACACTAGCTCTCCTTTCTGATCTTTTTTCTCTTGAATGTCCGTAATCAGGAGAACACAACCTCCGGCTAATGGGTAAAATGTGTTCCCTGAGTAAGGAACAGCTTTTCTCTGCAGAGCTGGCTAACTACTAAAATAGCAACAGAACATGACCTCTTTAACACAATGCTTTAGCAGCCTGACTGGGCAGAGCCCATGCTCAGGGTCATGTTAGATGTCTTCAGCATCTATTTATTACTTTCTTTTTACAATAATACCTACCCAGGAATAGAGTAGAGAAACCCATGGTAAGGGGCTCATGGTATAGGTGCTCTAATGATTTGTTTCTATTTGAAGTGATTCTCATTCTAGGGGTGGACATACCCTCACACAGTCTTCTTGTTTGGCATTTACTTATAAGCATTTAGCTGCCAACTCCCAAGGGCTGAGTGGAGTTCCAGTGGCCTTGGTAGTCTGACACAAATTAATCAAACAAGTGAAAGGTTTGATTGTAAGTCAGAATATCAACATCTTACAGGGAGAACTGACCCTTGCTAAAATACTATGTTTCTTGTTAATCTGACCATCCCCTGAAAGGGAAGCCTGTTTGCAGATCCAGAGCTTCTTAAGCCTCTGTGTCTGAGTGGCTAGCCATCACAGAAACCAGGGATTTCAATGTTATCACAGGGAAAAGCCAGGGAAGAGCCAATGATGACAAACAACAGAAAGGAGTTGGTCCTGATGAAACAAAATGGATGCCAAGGGAAAGACATCAGGAACTCTCTGAGTCTACAGGATCCTGGAGAGCCAGGATGCAGGGATGGCTGACATTGGAGGAGCACCCAGAACTACTGAACGATCTGCAGACGTGTCTAGTTTATCTAAAATAGTCTAGTTTTAAAAATCTCATCGGGATTTTATAATTCAATGAGGCTATAACTAATGGGTGTTCTTATGGTCTGTCTGCTAAGTGATGTACAGGTAGAGATAGACAAGCAAAGTGAAGTCCTTGCGGTTGAAGAGATTAGAATCTAAGACCAATATGAATGTGTACAAATGCACATTAGGCTAGTTCACAGCAGAGACTCACAGCCTGATTCCTGAAGCTCAGAAAATGGGGAAAGGGCAAGAAAGGAAGAGGATGGGGAAAGGCTTCAAAGCCAAGGAAATGGAGGGGGCAGTCAGATAGGAATGTTGGGGCATCAGGAGATCAATATCATGCAGGTCAGGCATCCTTGGACTGGTGTGAGTCACTCACTTGGCTGTCTCATCTTCTCATCTTTCTTCTGTGACTAGGCTAATAGGGCTTAGGTAGGGAGACACCCATTGTGCTTTGGAGAGATGAAGGCTGAATTACAGGAATAAGACTTTCACGTTTTACCTCCAAGGGACCAGGCAGATATGTACCTTGCTATGTAGCTTTTGGGGGAAATTCTGGAAGCAGAGTTATGAAGGTGGCCTTGGCCTTGATTTCCCATTTCTAGGAAGCTGTTGCTAGCCCTGCCACTCCGGGCAAGCACTCGTGCTCCTAGATCGCATCCACAAGCACACCACTCACAGGGCTATGTGGCTAAGGGTGTTAAGCCTGTGACTTAAGTGGTACCAGTGACAGGGCTATGCATTCACTCGGTCATCTCTGTCTACACTTAGCACCGACACAGCTGTCCTGCGTTTAGCTAGAGGCCGTAGTAGAAAAAGAGTGACTCACTGCCCTGTGTCACCTCGAATTTCTCAGCTGTAAGATCTGAAGCTAGGACTGAACGCCTTGGCCTTGTTGTGATTCACATGCTCACTGAGCTGCACATGAATTCTGGAGCAGTTTACCCTTGTGCTGGCCAGAGACTGTGAACACGGTCAGTGGGGAGAAAGATGGAAGTGGGAGCTTTCCATCTGCCTCTCTCCTGGGATCTATATCACCATGAAAGGTAACTAGGGATGCATCAGCCCTGTGCACACTAGCAGACTGGTATTTCCTGGAAGCTTTGCCATAATGCAGAGAGAAGTAGTGCATAAATGATGTGAGGAAATTATTGCTGACCATGAATTTACTGCCCAATTAGTGAGGTGGTGCTGTGTAGGGGATTCGCATAATTGGGCCTTTCTTGAGCTGATCCGGGTTTATTTACCATTTTCCCAGTGATTTTTATCTCGGGAGACGAAAGGGTAAAATGTTGAGTTCGTCAAAGGCCTTCCTTACTGACCTCTGATTCTAACCACAGCCGCCTACGCTGTGCTTTGAGACTTAGTTACAGATCCTTTGCAGTGGAAGAATTCCCATGTGAGAGCCGTTGAGCACCAAGCACACTTTCCTTCTACATTCAAGTTAGAATATATGCACATAAAACAGTGGCTTTGAATCATTGGCCTGGAAATACTTGGGCAGTGCTTCTCAACCTGTAGGTTGCCACCCCTTTTGGGATCAAATGGCCCTTTCACAGGGGTTGCCTATGACCATCAGAGAACACAGATATTTATATAATGATTCATCTCAGTAGCAAAATTACAGTTATGAAGCAGCAAAGAAAAGAATTTTATGGTTAGGGGCACCACAACACGAGGAACTGTATTAAAGGATTGCAGCATTAGGGGGGTTGAGACTGGCTGACCTTGGGGTTCAAGGGCCAATTTACATGTGTGGGCATCTTCCTGCACCATCCCCTCACACCCCTTTCTCTGATGCCTTCCAAAAGTAGCTGCTCAACACCTCTCTTCTGGGGCAACACCCCAAAGGTTTTCATAGCTAACAGTTGAGGCTTAAATAGAATCCCTGACTTAGATGAGACCTAGGTGAGAGCAATAGGTTCAAAGCGCTTTGAAGTTTTCTATGCAGAACCCAACGTGGTTCCTCTGATCTTTAGCAGCATACGCTATGAAGGTAAGTAGTCAAAGAGACAAGGAAAGGCGGGGACTAGCTTTGCTTTAAGATTTTAAGGTTAAGGCAAGTGCTCAAAGTTTCCGAGGAGCCTCTTCAGGTCCCCATTTCACTTCTTTCATGTGTTGAGACCAAAGTTGCAAATTTCAGACCACATCATAGATTTGTGGCAGAGAGAAGCGAACCCTGTGGCCCTGATACCAAAAGGTGAATTATTAAGAATTAGCATGTCCCTCCTGCCTAAATCCTCTAACCAATGTTTATCCCAATGCCTCCACGGTAGTTTAGAAATTAGAAAGTACCACAGATTGGAAGGTCTGGGCAGCAGCAAGGACCACAAGACTACAGACCCCTTCCTTCCTTTTGCTTTGCTTTGCAGACTGGAAGGGTATGCTCACTGCTCACTGCTCCGATATTCTGTTGTGCTGTGATTCACAGTAGCAAGGGTGAGTGGTACCCAGCCCGTGTCTAGAATCCCCTTGCACCTGCTCTTCCGTTCATCTTTACTCAAGCTGCAGAAGTCTACTGGCTTCCTTTACACCAGGCAGTAGAGGGGGGGGGGGCGGGAGGGGAACTGTATTTCTAGGAACCCAATCCAGGTCCTGTTGATTCTTTCCACATTCTCCGTAATTACTCTCCTCTTGGCGGCTCATCACTTTGATCCACACATGCAGGTGTGGCCTGCATCTGAGACTCTCCCACAAGCTCTTCCATACAAGACAAACTTGAAGTGGCTGCTCATAAGAGCACAGATTTCTGGTGCTGCTCTGGGCCCTTCACCCAGTCCCATCCACCCTTTGTCCCTATGTGGTGTTTGTATAACTTACTGCCTTTCCTTTCCTCATTATATAAAAATGTTAGAACGAAAAAAAAAAAGAAAGAAAAAAATGTCCATGATAATTGTGTGAATGCCAAGTTCGCATTCGTTTTTTTTTTCTTTTGAAAATAGAAGATTAAATGTTATTACTCATATCAATATATGCTATAGCTCATATCAATTCCATTCCAGTATCCCAGTCAAACTGTAGGGACCTCTCTTCATCTTAAGTAGTTAAGTTGTACTAGAACAGGAAAAAAAAAGTTGATAGATTTCCCTAAGGTGAAACAAGCTTAAGGGATATTAAAATCGAGGCAGAGAAATGTTTTCGGTGGCCAATCATGCGGGAAGGCAGGGCATGAAATGAGCAATAACTTATTCATGATCCAGATAAGCCGCCACCCTGCTTTTCAACCACAGGGAGGCCAGGCTCAAAGGGCAAGGGCAGTGCGCAGGCAGCACCACTGCGGCTACCTGGGAGCTGGGTCACCTGAGTCTAGACTGCCCAAAGGCGGTGATCCCTTTGCCAGGGCCACGAACGAACGACTCCCACAGCTGAAGACAGCCCAGGCTTCGGACCGTGGAGGGACTTTCGCCCCCGCACAGTGCGGGGGTTCCTCGCGCTCACCTGCCTCGGCTTGCGCCCTGGGCGGGGCTTCCCGCGTCCCCTTTAAGAGGCCGCATCACCCGCCCTGACGTCAGGGTGTCTCTCCGCACAAGCCCGCGTCCCGCGCCGCGCCCCCGCGCCAGCAGCTCCCGCGGTCGCACGACCAGCGGCGGCCCGGCGACCCCAGCCGCCTCTCCGCATCTGCATCTGCATCTGCCGGCCGCGCAGCCTCCCGCATCCCATCATGTCGGTGGCAGGGCTGAAGAAGCAGTTCCACAAAGCCACTCAGGTAGGGCGCGTGCAGGTGCGCCATGGGCCGCCCCGCAGACCGACAGACAGACGGCGTCCTCCCCTGCAACCCCTCCCTGTTCTGATCTGGTCCCCGCGGGGCGCTGCGCGGCAGCCTGGCTCCATAACCCGGCTCCCTGTCTCCGATCGGTGCTCGCTCCGCGAGTCTCCTCCCTGGCCGCTGCATCCCTGCTTCCTCTTCCCACTCCGAGTCCCTGTGGTCCCTGCCACTCTAGCACTCAGACCTCAGTTCCCTTCCCCTGGCATCTCTGCTCTCTGTCCCCGCTGTCTCGGTTCGCCGCCCACCGGGTTCCCAGGCAGTTAGTCCCTGCACGGCAGCTCTCAGGCTCTGCACGGAGGGTGCCGCGCAGGTGCTTGGCGGCGCGGCGGGAGATTATGTAAAGTCGCCTCGGTGCGGTGACCTTGCGGTGTGGTGTGCCCCACTGTCCTGGGATGTGCTGGCTGGAGCGAGGTTCGCTCTGGAGGCTGCGGAGGTGCCCGCGCTCTGCGCTTGCTCCAGGCTTTGCGCTCCCAGGCCTTCTCAGAACCCCTCCTTCCCAGGCCTCCCCAGGCTCCCAGCATGGGAGAATGTGGTTCCCCTAAGGAGCATGCATGCATTAACTTTTTTCCCTGGAGAACTCCTTGGTGAAGCTTATTTGAGGCCATGGTTTGATCAGTGGTCTGCAAGTCTTTAAAGTTCTCCCACGGGTTTTACTGCGGAGGCAGTTGTTAAAAACTTGAAAATCACTGTTTACTAGATGTGCCAAATTTTCTGTGTGGGGTAAGCTGAGATTAAAATTTAATCCAGACCCACATAATTTAAATCTCATTGGGCCCAACTCAGTGATTTTACAAAGAGAAAATGTCCAAAAATACTTACGATGTGACCCATTTCTTACATAATGTGTGGAGTTACAACCCTTTTATTCATTTGGAACAGGTTAAATTTTAAGATATATTTAACAAGAAACGACTTTATTGATAAACCGTAAAATACTTTTTGCGTAACCATTTAGCTTTAAAGATCCTTATCCTAAGCTAACCTTAATTGTGTGGCTTCTGTAATTTCTTGTTTTTTAAAAACATTACTTTTATCTTTTTTTACAATCCAGCCACTCCCTTCCCTCTGGGTCCCCCCTCCCACAGTTCCTCATCCCATTTCTCCCTCCTGTCTCCAAGAGGATGTCACGCACACCAGGTCTTCCCACTCCCAGGAATCTCAAGTCTCTCGCACATCTTCTTCCACTGAGGCCAGACCAGGCAGTCCTCCTCTGCTATACATGAGTCTCATTACCGAGTTCACAGCCTCAGTACTATTGCAAAAGGCATAGGGAAAAGGTGAAGACTGCATTCCTCAAGTTTGCTTAAATTAAGGTGCAGGATGACATTCACCCCTGAGCATCATCTCTGTCACCATAGACTTAGCATCATCAAATGAGTTCTGTTGGGAACTAATTTAGGGAGACAGGAAACAGTCATTTTAGGAAGTGCTTCTAACTACATATATATTTGGTTTTCTCACTAGAATTGTCTGTGATCTCCCTATTGGAAAGGTAGAGCCAAGTATATTATTCACTTGATTCTGGCAACTTTCCAGTTTCACAGAACCAATCTGTGCTACCAGTGAATGGCATAGGACTGCCCTGATGTCACCCACCTTATTTATTTATTTATTTATTTATTTATTTATTTATTTATTTAGGTACTTGTCTCATTTCTAATCTAGACCAAAAGACTGATTCTACCAACATTCCTTTAGGAGCCTTGGCTTTGGGGAGGGAAAGGCTAAGATTTGAATCCCTCTTCTGCTACCTAGGAAATTGAGCAAGCTAGTTTTCTGAATCCGTCCTTGCCAAAAATGAGACAAAATTTCTCAGGGGAAAAGTAAGGATAAATGAATTTGTAGAGCATATATAGAAAATGCTTAATAAGTGGTAATTGTTAATGTTAAGGATAATTCCTTTAGCGTTAGGTACCATTCCTTTCCACTGGTAATAACGAGACTTGAGAACCCAGCCGGGGCTTCGATAACACACACAGTAACCATCTGACTCCATTCAGCTCATCCTGAGGTTGTGTGCAGCTCTGGAAGCAGGAAAGAACTGGAACGTCATCGGGGAAGCCCCGTCTCCAGGTGTGGAGGAGTTCTACTAGGGACGGACCTGCTCCTTACCACTCCGAACCCAGATACTGGGTCACTGTTCACTGCCATTCTCTTCCTTTGCTGAAAAGCCTTTTTGTTTTAAAGGTGAAGCAAAACACAATCTCATTCATAGCTTAATGGAGCCTAGTCTTTAAAAACGTAAGGCAAAGGTTACTCTCCTGTGCATGGATGTGTTATTCTAGAGGGTGTGTAACGCGAGGTGGTGTTTGCCTGCTCTGAGCTCTGAGGGAAATGGTCCTGTCCTGCTTTGCAGTCGTTTCCTGAATCTGATCTTTGCTGCAGAGGAAGTGTTAGGCCCCTGACTGCCATGCTGGTCAGAGAAGGCAACATCTTGCCTTTCTGTGGAGCTGAGCTTCCACAGAGGGGTGGGTGGGATTTCATCAATAGAATATGCCTTTAGTGTCAGTACCGTTGGGTTAGGGTTCCTAGTTAGAGTGTGCCCCTATGGTTCTCATATTAGAACTTAATATCTCTCCCTTTCATCAATGGTTACTCTGTAAGTAAATAATTTTTATTGCAACATAGGACAAATTGAGCAATTACTACTCTACCTTCAGAGAGTTTTATTTTTATTGAGCTTCCATTGTATCATCAGTAATGTCAACTTTTAAAAACTTGTTTGAATTTGCAGCAGTCTGTGTAAACATAGCTTTAGTTCCTGGTTAATACTGCAAGCAAACCCATAATTCTTTTCCTATACTTCATGATCAAGTGTTTGCTATGGTATGTCTTAGTATTTTTTGGCTGTGAAGAGACACCATGACCATGGCAGCTCTTATAAAGGAAAGTGTTTAAGGCTGGGCTTCCAGCTCTGAGGTTTAGTTCATTATCATCATAGTGGGAAGTATGGTGGTGCACTGGTAGCCACTGTGCTGCAGAAGGGGCTGAGAGTTGAACATCTGGATTAACATCTGAATTAGCAGGCATCAGGAAGAGACAATGAGCCTGGCTTGAGCATCTGAAACTTCAAAACCCATCTCTAGTGATACACTTCCTCCAAGAAGCCCACACCTACTCCAACAGCCACTCCCTATGAGCCCTTGGAGGCCATTTTCATTCAAACTGCCACGGGGTGCATATATGGTGTCAATTCATTCTTCAAACTGTATGGCAGTGTAAGAAAATCTTTTTACAGGATGAACTGTTTTAGACAATTACATTATTAGTTTGCTAGAATATACGTAGCAAAGTACCCCAAACTGAACAACTTAAACAACACAAATGTACTGCATCACTTCTCTTGAGAGAAAGATGCTGGAGGTGTTAGGTCACTGCAGCAGGAAGGCCATGGTCCCTCAGACAGCACCAGGCAAGAGCTGCTCCAGGCATCACTTTTAGCTTCTGGGCCTTTATTGGTAGTCTGTCTGGTTTATCTTAACTTACATACAGTGCCTTGATGTGGTCCTCATGTTTACACAGCATCACTGTGTGTGTGTGTTTGTGCTCAACTTTCAGTTTCCCAAGGTGCCAGTCATGTTGGATTAGGAGCCTACTCTAGTGGGACCTCGGTAGCAGTGTTCTTGTTTTCCTGTAAGGTCATACTCTTGCGTTAATGGAGCTGCAATTTCAACATAAACATTTTGGGGGGATACACTTTAAATATTAGCCTATTTTGCATAAGAGGATTTGTAATAGTATTCTTAATACTGCATTTGATCCAACATTTAGAGGGACAATTCTGTCTCAAGTCTTTAATCAGTTGGGTAGGATATTGCTATAGGTTGTTTTGTCCCCACTTCAAATTCCTGTGCTGAGAATAAGATAGTATTAGTAGACAGTATTTAGAAGGTGATTAAGTCTGAGGGCTCCAGCCTCATGCATGGAATTACTACTGCTCCTCTAGGTTGGAGAGAACTTATTCCAGTCTGCCACAGTGAGGTCATCTTCAAAACACAGTGAGTCTCCATTAGACACAAATGAGCTGGTGTCCTGATCTTGGGTTTTCTTAGACTCACAAGCTGAGAAAGAAATATGGATTGTGTGTAAGTTACTAGGCTTTGGCACTCCCCTCCCTTACCCTCTTCTCTGCCGCTGTAACAATACCAGAGATTGAGTCATTTGGGAAGAAGCTTATTTTGACTTAGGATTTTGCAGGCTGGGAAATCCAAGATTATGTGGCTGCATTTGCTGGGGGCTTGTGGTGCTTAGCTCACAAACCAGGAAGGCAAGTGGGTATGTTAAAAGGCAAAAATGGAAATGGTAGCCTCTGCTTTTAACAGCTGTCTCCCTAGTTTCTCAGGAGGGAGCATGAATTCACAAGAGGAAGGCATGACGCCATTTGTGAAGACGGTCCCTGAGACCGGCTCTCTTCTCCCAAGTCACACCTTTCCGTGCTGCTGTGTTGAGGTTCCAGCATGTGAACTCTTTGGGCACATGCTCCATCTGCAGCACCTGCGTCCAGCTGCGGCTCCCGATTCTTTATTTTTAATGATAAAACTCATTTGGAGAGGTGTGACTGGGACACAGTCTGGTGGGTGCCTGTCATCACACTAGGATTTTTCCCTTGAGGAAACTTGATTCTCTTGGTGCTCTGGGCCCTTCTATTTAAAACCATTTCTTCATGCTTTCATGTTATTTACCATGCAGTATCTTCTATAAATCTGCTTATGTGTTTGTTGATTTAGAAAACATTAAACTTATTAAGGTATTTAATTAAATACTCAGATATGACTTTACATATTAAAATTTCACTTTCTTAATTGGCTGCTTTACACTGTAGACTCTCTGCTGTTTTAGAATCATGAGGTTGACTTCTTGCTCGGCCCAGGCCCCCTATACCTGTATCCTTGTGTGGAATATGGCAATGGGCTGCTGTGTTCCTGTGCATTTTGTGAATTACATGCCAAACATTATTCATGTTTTCCTGGTAGAAACAGAGCTTAGTTGGTCGACAGCGTCTTAAAGATATTCCTCTTTCTTTCTTTCTTTCTTTCTTTCTTTCTTTCTTTCTTTCTTTCTTTCTTTCTTCCTTCCTTCCTTCCTTCCTTCCTTCCCTCCTTCCCTCCCTCCCTCCCTCCCTCCCTCCCTCCCTCCCTCCCTCCCTCCCTCCTTTCTTTCTTTCTTTCTCTCTCTCTCTCTTTCTCTCCCTCCCTCCCCCTCTCTCTCTTTCTCTCCCTCCTCCCTCTCTCTCTCTTTCTCTCCTTTAACAATTTATTTATTTACTTTATGTATGTATGGGAGTACACTGTTGCTATCTTAAAGGTATTCTTAATCCCTGCCTGCCTCTACAAAGTACAAATGTAGGGTGAGAAATAGATTGTGTTTTTAGGAGAGAATCCATCCATCTTCCATAACTGGACATGACAGTAACTGGACCTGTCAGTACCTGGACCAAATGTAGCCTTCTCTGAACTAAATTTAGGGGCAGCCACATAGAAAAGATCTCCCGAGAGATGTCAGAATTGGATGAGGTAATGCTGGTGAGAGTACTGTGCTTGCATGAGGAGGAAGACCTGAACTATGTTTTCGTCTTTTTTCTTTCCTTTTTTAAAAAAGGCTCATACTCACCTCTACACTTGAAAATGGACACACAGTATTTGTCAATGGAATTCGTAACTGTTGTTTCCCTTGAGGCTGTGGCTCTCCTTGACTGACGTTTGATATTCTTTTTTTTTTTGGGGGGGGGGCTCTTTCTTTACTAATGTATTCTATTGAGCTTTTGTTTTAATCGAGTTAGGAAGGTTTGAGCATCTTTCAAATTAATTACAGTATTATTACAGACAGCAAAACTTGATCTAAAAATATTCTGTTTTGGAGGCAGTTACTGTGTGAAGCAAGGGGCAGAATAATTAGGGGAAGGGAAACCAGGTCTCATAGAGCAGATTTTCCTCTGCTGTCCCTTTGGTATTGCCTGTAGAGTCCAGGGCTCCCAGGAACTCAGGGCTTTGTTACAAGTGTAGTTGAGGAAGTGAAAAGAGACATGAGCAATTATAACTGGGTGAGAAGATACATGTTCAGAACCATTGTGATGCTCAAAATGGCTACCTGGTGGGCTGAATTCTGCCTTGAAGGCCAGATCATGAAGTGACTGTGTGAATAAGAAGTCAGTGGATCACCCTGACCTCCCTGTCCCCCTTTCCCCTTTTGTTTTTTTAACTATGAAGCCTTGCTCTGTATTTGTGTAGATGTTCTGCCAGGTGGGGCCATAAGAGGCTTGGAGCATGGAGAAGACTGTAACATTTTCGAAGAATACCCTTGTTCCTAGGATGTTTGCTTTAATGCTTAGACTTCTAAAAGACCTCTTACAATATTTTTAGGCCTCATTTGAATTTAATTATGCAAAAACAGAGATATTTCTTATAAAGAAAACTGAACTTTCCCTAAGAGTTGTAGTCAGGGCAAATTTACTGTGCCAAGAAATACCTGAATATCCAGGTGTAATACTTTTGTGCATACAGGGCACTTCATGCTCTACCCAAGGCTTCTCTCTCTCTCTCTCTCTCTCTCTCTCTCTCTCTCTCTCTCTCTCTCGTTCTTTTGTTCTTTCTTCCTTTCTCTTTTCTCTATTTTTAGTTCTCTATTTTTGAGTTTTAAAATTTACTTATTCACTTTACATCGAAATTTCAGCCCCCCTTCTCCTCCGAGCACCTCCTCACATAGATCTTCCCCCCTTCCCCTTCCCCCTCCCTTGTGATACCCAGCCCCACCCTGGGTATCATCACCTCCAGCATATCAAGTCACTGTAGGTCCCAGTGCATCCACTGAGGCCAAACAAGGCAGCCCAGAAGAGAGAGCAGGGGAGAGAGAACAGAAATTGGTGGGTGGTGGGTGGGAGGGTAGGGTGTGTGTGCTGAAGCATCTCTAGAGCATGCTGTACTTTTAAATATACAAGGTGTGGCAGCAGGAACTGGAAGCTGAGGGCTCACATTTTCAACCTAGTGCAAAGCAGAAACAGCGGATTAAAAGTGATGTGAGGCTTTTCCTCTCAAAGCCGGCTCTGAGCAACAACTGTTGCCAGGGAGTCTGCATCTGCATCACCCAAACCTCCCTGAACAGCACCACCAACTGGAAACCAAGTCTTAAAACCCCTGATCCTGTGAACTTGGCAAGTGGCTCAGATAGTAAACTGCTTGTTTGATGTAAGCCTGGGTACCTGAGTCTGGTCCACAGCATGCACAGGGGAGAAAGGCATGTGATGCTGATGCTGGGAATGCAGATACAAGCAGACTGCTGGGGTTTGCCGGCTAGGTTATAGTTAGCAAGAGCACCAGACCCTGTCTCAATGAGAGGCCAAGGTGGTTGGTCCCTGAGGAATGACATTTGAGGTGTTCTCTGGCTTACCACAATATGTGCACACGCGCACACACACACACACACACACACACACACACACACACGGAGAGAGGGAGGGAGGGAGGGAGGGAGGGAGAGAGAGAGAGAGAAAGAGAGAGAGAGAGAGCGCAAGCGAGCTTGGTAGATCTCTGATCTCTTTTCTCCTCTGTTCCATGAGTTGTTTACCACCATAGAAGACTCTTCTCTAGGCCTGATTTTCAGCCTGTGTATTGGCTGTATAATCCAAACTTTGCCGGGTTTGATTGTATTAATCTAGATGACTTGATTAAGCCAGTGGGTCTTTGTTGCTCAAATCTCCTTTCCTTGCTTTCTATTATTTGCTTCAGGGACCTAGAGTGATTCTGCGTGAAGTCCGCTCTGTCTTTATCACAGAGTTTACAAGGTTGTCAAAGGAAATATTTAGATGCTTATAAACTCTTTATATGCCATGGATTCACGTGAGCTCTCTTCCCTTTCATGAGCTACAGCCCTCAATAAGAGAAGATGCCACTCCAAATATGCTTCCTTTATTCAGGAGAAGGACGTTTGCATGGTTACAGGAGCTTTTTACACAGAGGGCATTGTTAGCTATGTGCTACCAACAGTGCTGGAAGGTGCTGTGTAGCATCCCGGGGAGAAAGACATCAATGGAGGAAAGGCATGGATAGCCTTACCCAGTGCAGAACTATACTAGCTACCTAAGATGTGCCACTGGTGAACTATGGCACAACTGTGATGGTGTAACTGACTGCCTTCTCATTAGACTGGAGGCCTGTCCCAACAGACGGCAATGAAAACCTGTTACTCTAATCCTGGTTAAAAGCCCATGGCTGCAAAGGTCCTTGGTCCTAGAGTAGAACCTACCATTGTTGATTTACTCAGTGGTCATGATATCAAACTGTCTTCTAAATGTATTTGTTTTTACTAATAGACTGGGGCGTCTTTCAACCTTGGTCAGATAAACTACTTTTTGCTGTGGGCACAGGTCAATGGCAAGACTTATAAGTAGTCAATTTGCTGAGAGGAGACTTGATCATATCATCTCCCCCAACCCACCAGTTCCCAAGGCATAGGGAACACCTTAGAGGAGGAAGCTGCAAGACTCTCAGATCTGGAGGTTGGGGAGGGTACTGCCTTCTGGACATGGCGCAAGCGTGGCCCTTACAAACTTTCAGCTGCTCTGGTTACTTGTACACGATGTAACTAAGGTCAAGCCAGGCAGAAATCCCTTTATAGACTGGGGAGATGATCTTCAGGAACTATCCAGGAATGATTGACAGTTGATAGTTGCTAGGGAATCGCTCTTCTTTGAGGGTATGGCCTGGTAGGCTTCCCATGTTCCAGTGGAGGGCCGAATACACATTCACACACCGGAAAATCTAACTGGATGCAGAGTGTTTAAAAGAAAAATGGAAACACTTGGGATGCCAGAAGGCAGAAATGCTGGGAAGATGTTGGGGGAAACAGGTGGAAAACAAGGAATACAAGAGGATTGAACTGTAGTTCATTGTTTAAACATGGGCAGTTCTCAAAGAATACACAAAAGGCAGTGCAGTGTCTCTTGTTGATAGCGCAAGTCAGAAAGATAGGGAAGCCACACCACTGGAAGTGTGACCAGGACTAGCTTTTCGTTAAAGGTTAGGAGTCAAGAAGAGAGGACGTGGGAGATAGCTTACAGCCAGCCTAGGGAGCAGAGCACAGCTCTTTGATGATGCCGGCAAGAGAAGTTAGGACCATATACAGCTTTAAAAAACCAACCAACCAACCAACCAACCAACCAACCAACCAACCAACCTGGATTTCACCAAGAGCCTATATGGAAAAGGATGCTTCCACAGAGCTTACAGGTAGGGGCCCAGGCTTGGCAATTTCTTGACTCCTGGACACAGAGCCTAGTTAAGCCGGCCTAGACTTCTGACTTGTGGAATTATAACTTACTTAATAAATGATGATTCTTTTAATCTGATAAGTCTGTGGAAGTTTGTTATATAACATCAGAAAACTAACGGTATCAACTTCCATTTATGGTCCATTAGCTGGAACTTTCAACATGACCCCTGAATGATTCTAACTGCAAACAAAAAGAGCCAAGAGGAGCTGGTGTGCTCAGAATGGAGCAGGGTTTTGGTTAAAAAGCCAGGTGTTTGCTACATATGGTATCACACACTTGTAGTCTGAGCACATTGCAGTCTGAGGCAGGAACATCTCTAGTTCCAAGTTAGACTGGGCAATAGTGTGAGACACTGCGTCAAAACTAGCAAACACACACTCCAAGTTAAAAGTCTAAGAGTATAAAAAGCTGTTTGAGCTTCTACAAAAAGAAGAGCTATGATTTTTTCCCTCTCATTGTGCATAATATTAATTTACATATGCAATTTTAAGTGAATCTATACACATGCAGCATGCCCGTATACACATGTATGAAATTTAAGTACAGTTTGAAAAATCAATATTTTCTTATTATGTGTTTTTCTTTTCAGTAGATTTTGTTATTTGCCATTTCCCCCTTACAATGTTTTTGTTTCACGTTCCATGGTTTTCTTTGGTTGAAACTCATGTTATTTCTGTGTTTCTCTGATCATTTGTAAGTGGTGGCATTGTTAAATGCTTTTCCGCTGTCTCTTACTTGAGTGGCCTGATAACACAGTGGCAGCTTGATTAACTTTAGAATGAGTTTTCTTTGAATAATAACACTTTTTAATTGTTAGTCTCCAAGAGTGAGTTAGAATTTCTACTGGGGAGAGCAGGGCGGTTCTCCCATTCATCCAATACCTGCTTTGAGGCGTGTGGGAGACTGGTATTCACACAGACACAAGGAAATGATTCTGCTTCCAGCAAATCACAAAGTTGCCTGGAAGTCTGATGTTGGCCATGCAATTGCTGGGCATGGATAGCAAGCCATGTAAGCAGCAGGGCTGACTACGGAGTGGACGTTAGCCCCAGGCCCTTAGGAATGATGTGTGGATCTATAGTTCTAGTTGGTTTTCTGGGGAACGTGGTATACAGTATGTTGGGCATGATTCAGAGAGGCGGAGGCCCCACATCCTGTGATGACCTGTGCAGAAGCGGTATGCTGCAAGTGGATTTGCTCTTGATGGGGGGTGAAGGGGTGGGAGCGGTCTAGACAGGAAGAAAGTGAATTAAAGGGCCTTTTAATGGCATTTCTTTTGTGCACCATGTAAGGCACAGGAATGCCAATATGTCTGTTTCTTCTGGGACAAATGGTAGGGTCACTGATTAGTAACACTCTGCATTCAGGGAACTAAAGCCTTCCCAGTGAGACAGACCTTAGGTATTATGGTGGAAACTCTGTTAGCTGTCTGAAGCACTTTCCCAAGTGCTCCCTTCCTTGGCAAGATTAGAGCAGGCCAACCCCTGGCCTTCTAGCAAGGGATGAGATGTACTGGACTAATTGCAAGGCTTAAGATGAAGCAGGAACTGAAGCTCACAGCACTAAGGTAAACCAACAGCCATACTTCAGTTAGTTATTTCCTCTTGCTCAGAGATCAGGCCACACTGAGCATACCTTACCTGCTAACCCAAATATATCAAGGTCAAGTATTTCTTCCTTGGTTGGTCCAAAGGGACGGATGGCGTGTTGCTTTTTGAGAGGAGAAATTTTGCACATTCTCAAAAAAGCTAAGAGTGACAAATGACAAAGGCTCTGGAGATGTTTTGCTCCCTGTTTCCCACTGTGACCTCCTTATTCTGTAACTTGTGTGGCTTTCTTGTACTGTATCACATGTGCCACTTTCTGCTGTGTTCTGTCTCTGCCCCAATATGTATTACCTTTATGCTGATGTTCAGGGCACTTCCCCTCTCTCTAACTCCAGTATTTAGTCTGTGAGTTCCCTTCTGAGACCATTTTAAAGTTCTTTTCAAGAAGACCAAGAACAAAGGGCTCTCTTTGCCTTTCTGTCTTGTGCCAGTGTCAAGTTGAGCAACTTGGCCAGGAAGAAAATAGGTGGTTCAGTGTTTGAATAGCTAACCTAAAGGCAGAACACTCTGTATCCACTGACTGCAGGGGGACTCAGCTTTCATCCTCCTTGTAGGCCCACAATGGCCCTAGCCCTCTCCTTTCTGAGGAGGGTACAGCTTTGGACGGTGGCTCACATGCCATTTTTTAAAGTGTTAGCTATGTAATTGCCCACGTGGCTACATGTGAGTCAGGGAGTCTTATAACCCCTAACCTTTCACTGAGAACACTGAGAACCATTTATATATTAGTAAAACATTTCTGGAGATTTGTTTGTCAGTACCAGCACGAAGTGTTTACTTAGGCAAGTTAACCTCTGGATATCCCGAGATCCCATTCTCTTCCTATGTCTCCAAGAAGCATTAAATATTAGCCTTTTCTACCAGATGATATAAAACTTATATTTATGACATGGAATTAAAATGTGTTTCTCTCCCCCACCTTGTAAAACTTTCATGCAAATATTTTACTTACTCACCATCAACTGGTAGAGCCTTTGTCTACAAGAAAGTGCTGCAGATTAAGTGGAAGGCACCCCTCCCTTCCCTTCATTTCCTTCTTGCTGATTCTTGTACAACTAGTCAGTCACAATAGGTCAGAAAAGACAGCTATCACCAGTCCTTGCTGGCCTCTTTTCTTAGTCAGGGTCTGTATTCCTGCACAAAACAACGTGGCCAAGAAGCTAGTTGGGGAGGAAAGGGTTTATTCAGCTTACACTTACTTCCACATTGCCATTCATCACCAAAGGAAGTCAGGACAGAATCTCACACAGGGTAGGAACTTGGAGTCAGGAGCTGATGCAGAGGCAATGGAGGGATGTTACTTACTGGATTGCTTTCCCTGGCTTGCTCAGCTTGCTTTCTTATAGAACCCAGGGCCAGCAGCCCAGGGGATGGCACTACCCACAATGGTCTGGGCCCTTCCCTCTTGATCATTAATTGAGAAAATGCCTTATAGCTAGATCCCATGGAGGCATTTCCTTCAAAGGAGGATCCTTTCTCTGTGATAACTCCAGCTTGTATCAAGTTGACACAGAAAACCAGCCAGCACACCCCTGTGTTTGGTCTTCTGAGCACATCTTCCCGGGGAAGGTAAAGTTTTGCCTTGTTGAGACACCTCACTGGAGTGCTGGTCTCTTTCTTTGTGACTACCACTGTAATTCTCCCATACCCAACCTTGCACTTGAGATCTATCCCTTGGCCCACTTAATTTGAACTAATAAATGATTTTCCATGAAACTCTTAGGTCATTTTTTTTTAATCATCAACTACCTGGTGAGAATGAATATGTGTTAAGCAGAAATATAGGCCTGTATCAGTTGTTTCTCAAGACTTGATGGCTGTGCTCAGATTCTGCTTTTCAGGGGCACAGTGAGTTATGCGGTTATCATGTGATGAGAGTTACCCGTTTATAACAGTGGATCCTTCTGTCCACTGACGCCACGTCTGCTGCTTGCTGCTGTATTTGAGTCAACTTAGAGTTGATCTCTTGGACGCTGTAGTCTCTTTCTGTATGGTGGAATCATTTGTCTGTTTCCCAAACCCGTCATTTGCTTTGATGAATGCTGTTGCTGCAGTGATAAATGGGTATTGATAAATAAAGAGTTGATAAATGGGTATTGTTTTAAGTGGCACTTAAGGTTGACACTGTTGACTGTATTAGGATTTTTCAGCTGTGTTCTCTTGGATATAGATATAAGCAGGGCATTGTGCTATGGATATGTCTTATGAAACTACAAAGGCCAAGAAATCCCACACTATGCTCTGGATAGTGAACAGGAGACCAGGGAAACTTGAGTTTGTAGCTCAGTCTGAATAAAGGCCCAAGAACTATGGGTATAACTTACAGTCCAAGGCAGAAGACTAAACCTGGGGCTGTTTGAAGCTCTGGAATCAAGACTCCTGAATTTGCAGTTCTGGAGTATGAAGGCAGAGGAAGACAGACGTTCAGGCTCTAGAAGAGGATAAGTTTAGCTTTCTTCTATACAGGTCCCTAAGGGATTATTGGATATAGTTTAGTCTGATTAACATGCTAATGTATTCCAGAAAACTCCCTTGAAGACACACCCAGAAGTATGGAATCTTTGATCAGCCGAGCTTATGGTGATTAGACATATAAAATTAACCATTACTCGAATTTCTACATGAATCATTTCATCATTTATCTGTTTGTTTGTATATTTAGTGTGGGAGTATGAGGGATTTCTGGATGTTACCCAAGCTGCCTTGGAACTCATAATTCTCCTGTCTCATCTGCTTCCAAGTGGTGGGAATTACGGGAGCATACCAGTGACCTCAGCCATACTATCATTTTCATGAAAGAAGAAAATGCAATTTATTAAAAATAATACTATATACGAGTACACTCTGTCTTGAGTAAATGTGTGCAGTTGAGGTTTATTCTGCTTTTGTTAAACAAGATTAGTAAAAAAGAAATACTAGCAATATCAAGCAGCAAGAGAACGGAAGCTGTGCATCTTTCCCAGAGGACTGAATGGTATTGAGGACGTGGTATGATGCAGTACACATTTGGTCTTAGTCCTAGTTTTCTGGCATAAAGCTTTTTTAAAACCCTTGGGAATTTCTTCAGAGTTAGTCCCTTTCTGCTAAGGATGTGACTGGTGACTGGGGCCCCTTTCCAGCTTCAGGATCTGGCTGGTTCCAGAAGGGGCTGGGTAATTTCAGGGTGGAGAATTTAAGCCTCACCCTAAGGGCTGGAAAGGAGAAATGGCTGAAGGTTAAGTTGATAATCAGTGGCCAAGGATTGATCGGCCATGTTAGCCATGCCTACTTAAGGAGCCTTCACAACATATAGCATCACACACTGTGGGAGGACACCTCATGCTCTGCCAGCGGACCTTGCCGGGTGCTGTGCCTGGAGAGAGTCCACACGGGGCTGGCCCTTCTCCCTCACCTCACTCCGTGCCTTCTTCTGGCTGCCTCTTCACCCATAACCTTGGTATTATTCTCTGACATGAACAATTATAGAAGTAAAGCATTCTCCAAGTTTTCGAGAGACAGTCTACCAAATACTGGAATCCTGGCAAAGGGCAGTGACAACAGTGGTTTATTTATTTTATTTTTTCTTGTCATTGAAAATAGATTCCCCCCCCCCCCCCCGCCCCATACACACACACAAGATAGTAAGATTACAGTTTCTTCCATGGTTACTCCTCCCAGTTCCTTCCTACGTTTCCTCCCATCCAAATCCACTTCCTTTCTGTCTCTCATTTTAAAAAAAGGAGACGTCTAAAGAATAATATAAAATAAGATAAAATAAAAACTAACACATCAGAATTGGACAAAACAAACAGAAGAAAAAGAGCCCAAGAGAAGGCATAAGAAACAGAGATTCCCTCATTTATACATTCAGGAATCCCATCAAAACATTAAACTGTAAGCCATAATATATATGTTATATATGTGAAGGACCTGTAGGATAAAAAGAGAGAAGGAAACAATTTAAAAAAAAAAGGCAAAACCGTGGCATGGCCCTATGAGACAAGGAAACTCCAATAGTGCCATTGAGTTGTTTTTTTTTTTTTTTTTGGGGGGGGGGGGGTGTTCATTGCTGCTAGGCATGTAACCTATCCCTAAGAGTAGCTTGATTACACAGTGAGACTCCCATTGGAGGAAATGAAAATTTTATTTGCAAGTGTCTATCAACTGGAGATTGCTTCAGGGTTAGGGATGGGAGCCTTGCCCACTTCTCTTCTCAGCTCTAGGACTCTGGTGCATATCCGTGCAGGCCTCGTGCATGCTGCCTGGGTGCTTCTCGATGACTTAGAGAGCCTTGCTTTCTTGGTGTCCTCTGTCCCTTCTGACTCTTACACCCTTTCCATTTTGCTCCCTAAGCCCTGAGGGGAGGGATTTGATGGAGACATCCCATTTAGGGCTGAGTGTTCCCAGACTGTAAGTCAAATCTCCCTCTGAAAAATGTCTGGTTGTTCCTATCTGCTGCAGAAGGAAGTTTCCTTGATGGTGGCTGAGCAAGGCACTGATCTACCCTTTTCAGGGAGGTCTATCTGTCCCTTCTAGCCCCTTACTCTATGCCTAGCTTGGTTATTCTTGATGTAACAGCTACTATCCATATACAAGTGAATACATATTTGTCTTCCTGGCCTGGGCTACCATACTCAGGATGATTTATTTTTACTAGTTGCATTCTTTCACCTCTTGAGTTCATGATTTAACTTTTTATCTTGCTGAATAAAAGTCATTGTGTAAATGTCCCACAGTTTCTTTAACTGTTCTATTGAGGGACATCTAGGTTATCTCCAGTTTCTGGCTATCATGGATGAACATCAATGAACATGGTTGAACAAGTGTCTCTGACAGGATGAGGTGAGTTTAGGCTCTTTCCTGCTTTCTTTCCTATCAGCTTCAGTGTTTTATGTTGAGGTCTTCGATCCACTTGGAGTTGAGTTTTGTGCAGATTGGTAGGTACGGATCTATTTGGATTCTTCTACATGCAGTCCCCAGTTTGGACCACCACCATTCGTGGAAATTGCTTTCTTCCTCCTAATGTGTATTTCAGGCTTTATAAAAAAAATCAGGTGTCCATAGAGATGTGGATTCACATCTGGTTTGTCAGGTTAATTCCATTGTTTAACATGTTTAAAAACCTAACATGGGTTTTTGTTTGTTTTACGCCAATATCATGTACTTTTTATTACTATATCTCTGTAATAAACTTGAAATCAGAGGTGCTGTTGCACCCAGCAGTTTTTTTTTTTATTGTTCAGGATTTTTTATTTTTAGCTATTTTGTTTTTGTTTGTATCTATCTGAAGCTGAAAATTGCCCTTTCAAGCTCTGTGAAGAATTGTGTTGGATGTTTGATGGGCATTGCATTGAATCTTTTGGCAGGATGGCTATTTTTTGCTATATTAATCCTACCAATCCTTGAGCATGGATGATCTTTCCATCTTCTGATGTCTTCTTCAATTTCTTTCTTCATTGTTTAAAGTATTTTTAATCATACAAATAAATCTTTTACTTGTTTGGTTATTGTTACCTTAAGATGTTTTATATCATTTGAGGTGATTATAAAAGGAGTTATTCCCCTGATTAATCCATTTGTCATCTGCTTATATTAGGGTTACTGATTTATCTGGGTTCATTTTGTATCCAACTGTTCTGCTGAAAGTGTTTATTAGTGATAGGAGTCCCCAGGTGGAATTTGGGGGTCCCTTATATATCTTATCATATCATCCACAAAATGCTATAGTAAGTAAGTATGGAGAGAGTGGACAACTTCATTCCTATGAGTTTCTTTCCATTGAAGATAACTGATTTATAGCTGGTCAATTAGAAGCACAGAGTATAACCTGTTCAAGTTGGAATCTGATAGGCAGGGGCAGCCTGGAGGGATCTGATGGGCTTTTCAGTGAGTGCCAAAGTGCATTGGATGAGAGGATGTGATAGTATCTGATACAGAGACATCTGCAGGACTGGCTGTTGTCAGGAAGAACTCTCTACATATTTCTCAAAATGAGGTCACAGGAATTCTGTGTTGCGTGTAGTGAGAGTACAGGAAGAGAAAGCCCTTGCTCTTTCTGTTCCCTTATAAGGGTACCAGTCTGCCTTCATGCATCCCTTACAACACGCCCTCCCACAGCTTGAAGTTATAAATGCTCCACTGTCCTCTGACCATCAGGGAGTTTTTCTATTTACATCAGTTATGAGATTTGATTATTTTGTATAAAAGGAAAGACTATTTGTTTAGAAGAGCATGCATCATATGTTCATAAGAGAAGACGAAGGTGAACATCAGGAGAAACTGATGTTACCAGGAGGTATAGCATATGGACAGTAGGAATGCAGTGTAGAAGGTCAGGGCATGGGTCAGATTTCCTCCCAGTGTTCCATTCTGAGTGCCTACGTGGCCCCAGAGCAGTCACTTGTGACCAGCGTAAATGCTTCCCTCCTGTGCCTCCTCCCCCAACCCCCCAGTTCAGTAACTGAGACAATATACTTTGAGGGCATAGTTAGAGCTCTGCACCTTCGGCTTCCAGTCTTACTACTCTGTTATTAGGACCGAGCTGTTATTTTTGCTTGTTTGCTTGTTTCTTCTGTGAGGATCCACTCAAGGATCCTTGTCATTTCCATGCTAGGCAGTTGTTCTGTTCTGAGCCATATACCCAGCCCTGTAGTGATCTAAAGTGTGTCTGCTTAAAGCTGCCCAGTGGTTTTGTGGCTCCCAGCATTGCGCCTCTGTAAACAGTGTTAAGGAGTTTGGATCCACCATTGGCTGGTTGTCTCATCTCTCTTAGCTCCTTATATATGCCTCACTACACTAATGTTGCTGGAGCCTTGGACATTTGGTCAAATAATGTTTGCTCTATGAAGCTGATGTTCTTGATTTGCAGCCTTTCTTTTGTGCTCTTCCCTCCTGATGTTTCCTTCTTGTGTTTTATGTTGCACTCAACTAATCACTATTTCCATTTACAGGTCTTACTTGATAATGTCTCAGGGAGCTTAGCCATCCCACATGTAGTGAGGGTCAAATGCCTGTTAGTATACAATAGAAAATGTCCATGGTGGCTCTTTAAATAGATCACTTGGCACATTTTTCTGAAATGACCATTTTTCTTGTTGGTATCTACCAGGGTGCTCATCTTTCAGTTCTTCATTATATACCCAGTACCTGTCCCACAGTAGATGTTCAACTGATGTTTGCTGAGTGAATGTGTATTTCCTGTTTCTTTTCTATAATATTTATAATTTAAAGTTGTGTATTGGCATATATTTTATTTATTTATTTATTTATTTATTTATTTATTTATTTATTTATTTATTTAGACAGAGTTTCTCTGTGCAGTCTTGGGCTGTCCTGGAACTCACTCTGTAGACCAGGCTGGCCTCGAACTCAGAAATCTGCCTGCCTCTGCCTCCCAAGTGCTGGGATTAAAGGTGTGCGCCACCACTGCCTGGCTTTTTATTTTTACTTATATAGTATATGACTATTGCTTTTTACTTAGTGATTATACCCTCATAATGTTGTAAATTTGTGACTTTAAAATAAGCTTCCTTAACTGTAAAAATAGCCAATTAGCTAGGCAATGTTTAAGCATCTTTACTACCCATAAAATCCCCATGAGGCTGCAGCATTATTAACCCCTTTTTATAGGTGAGGAAAGTGAAGTTCAGATGGGTTAAGGTGCTCAGGATTACATAGCTTCACTGGCAGAGCTGGGTTTTGAAACCAGACCTGCTAGATCTGTCCTGAGTCCTGTTGTAGTCTGATGTCAAACCAAGAAACTGTTAGTAATCAGTAAGAAAAGGCAGTCCTTTTGGCATAAAAAGTAGACAAGCTTGAAAAGATAGTAAACGAGAGTACTACGAGTGACCTAGGTTAACAGGCAGAGGTCATGGGGACCACACACCGTTTTTCATTGTTTAGATGGGCAGAGATGAAAAGGATGTGAGTTAGGAATTGTGAGCTAGCAAGACTGCCTGAATGTGGGTTTCTCGTATTTCTTTTGGGGTAGGCGTTGAGATGGAGTGATGCTTATATAGATTAGGTCGGCCTCAAACTTTTGGTCATCCTGTTTCTGCCTCCAGAGTACTGGTGTTCCTCAGTGAGCTGTCCGTTCCTGTTGGTAAAAGTTCAGACTGTTGACCTTGACATATCAGTAGGTTTCTTCTTATAGTTATGATTAGAATCTATCCACGGAAAATCAGTGTGTAAACATACAAGACCCAGAACAAGATTATTCACTTTAGTAGTTACCATGAAAATAGAAACAACCTAAATATCACACACACAGAGAACTAAATTCTAGTGTGTCTCTGATTTTAAAAACATCTGTAGCCATTTTATCCACAGAGTAATAGTTATTGGTATAAGAAAGTATTCATGAATATTGCAAACTAAACCCCACAAAATATGTGATATTAATAATCCTGATATTATAATGGGAGTAGCTAAATTACACAGGTTATTTATGTGCTAGGTTCTATTGCTTGAGTAATTGTATTTCATATGAATTAAAAGAGTCATTTAAATGTTGATTGTTGCTAGGCAGTGGGCTTGTGGATGGGCAGGTTGTGTGTTTGCTTTCGTTGCTTTCTTTGGTAATTTGGTATTAGATCTCTCACTGAATTCCCTTTTCACTACGTCATTCCTATGCCTACTTTACCATGTTGACTGGAAGACAAAAACTAGGGAGGAGAATGTGAGCAGGAGCTAAGGGCAAACTCAGTTCCCAGGAAACCTTTCTCCTTTGGTATTTTACTTAAGAGTGATTTCTCACCTTGTCCTCTGTCGGGTCTAGGGTTGAATTGTGTTGCTGGAGTTGCTTCTGAGTGTGTGGCCACTTCTCCCGGGTCTCCAAGGAGAAGTGAAGGCACACCACCAACAGGCATCCGCCAGTAGCTTTTGTTTCTCTAGATGAAGATGCTTGTGTCCAGATCTTCCTTGTCTTGTCCTTAGGAAATCTGTGTTGAGCATTGGCAGCTCTGTCTTTTGGGAAGGGGGGCAGCTGGGATATGTGGTACAGAAGGATGCGCCCAGGGCTCGATGGGAACTTCCCCTCCTCACCCTTTTGTCCGGTGACCAGGAACTCCTGTTTTAGCAAGGAAAGATGAAGCAGAGTGAGACATTCCGTAAGCAGACAGAGGATGTTCCTTGTGATGCTCTTTGCAGTAAGAGGACAGTGATGGAGACATTGGGAGAGGAAAATGGGGTGTGGTTCCAATTTTATGGCCAGAAAATTGCAAAGTGTAGCAAGCCATGATGGAAAAGTAATACCCTGCTACCAAATCCCATTCAAAGTGGAGCAGGATAGAAGAGGCACTACGGTGGAAGAGCCTCAGAAATGAAGGTCCTATCTAGAGGGAACAGGTCTAGCAAGATCACCTGCAGCACTGATGGTGCCACAGGCTGGGACAAGTGTGTCTGATGGATTACTCACCTTTTGGTGGCACTTATGTCATCAAAGTCTGAGCCACACAATTTGTGAGTATAACTTACTTTTTCAATCTCTACAGAATCTCATTAAACTTGTTGACCAATCGTGCTTGTTTATGCTGAACTTTTTTTTTTTTTTTGGTCCTTTTATTTGTGCATACTTTTTTATTTTGATTTATTTGATGTGTCTAAAAAAAGATCCAGCATGGAAGAGGGTCTCACAATCGCCCATTCCTGGATGAGGAAGTGGTATTAGTAGCTAGACTGGGAGAAACACTTTGCTTTAATAGTGAGGTTCTCGATAGGTTGACTATATGACATGTATGTGCATGCACACATGTATGGTGTATCTATGTGGATGTGCTTGTGCCATTGCACACATGTGGAGGTTGTTTCTCTCCCTCCACCATTATATAGATCCTGGGGATCTATATAATTAAACTCAGGTCTTCAGGCTTTGGTGCAGGCACCCATGAGTGTTGTAGGAAGGCACAAGTGGCAGAGTAGAGCACTGGCATCCATACATTCTGTGATGTGCTCTGTAGGTGGCTCCGGGAGCAGGAGGCTGTGCAGCCACTCACAAGTGGCATTGCTGCCACAGGGGTTACAATCTGGCCCCAGTTCTCCTGGGAGGCTGTTAAGGTATATCTTAATAAGCTGCTTTATGAGTGACTTTATTTTGGAACTCCTCCAGCAAGATGAATTCCTGATCGTTTAGTCTCCTTTCTCTGGATGAGGAGCTGGGTTCATAGTCATCCTGATCTGTGGTGTGCATGTTGACTGGAAAACGAAAGCCAAGCAGCTCTAACTCTGTGGCTGTCACTCTTTCACTTGCTCTCCGCTCTGATTTCAACAGTGCTCTGTCTTTGCTTCCTGCATCCCTTGATGGGTGCTTACACCCCAGCCCGGCCCAGGTAGCTACAAAGCATCTGAGCTGCAGCAATGGCTCCCCAGTCTGACTGTGATCACACTTGGTTTCTGCCACTCACAAGGCTGTGGAGAGAGCATTAAAATGAATCTGTTCCTTCCCACATCCCCGTTCCTCTCCTTTTTTTGTAGCCTTCTGAGCATAAATAGAATATGGGGTAATATAATGCATAGAGGCCAGATGAATTTAGGAAGGATTGGAGCGGGTAATATTAACCAAGTGCCTGTATGTCAGGACTTCTAGAGTCCAAATATGAAAAAAAAAGTCTTGAAGCAGGGTATAGTTACTCAGACTTGATTATAAAATCCTCCAGGCCCATCTGTTTCCTTCTGTTCCTCTCCCTTCATTTTCCTCCTTTATCCATCCATTAAAACTAGTTACAAAGATTTGTTTCAAATTGCCTTCCTGTGTATCAGATGATGGTGTTTTTCTTCCAAAAGTACTTAAGACTTGGGGGGCTGTCACACACACACACACACACACACACACACACACACACACACACACACACAGTTGTGTATACAAATACAGAATTACTTATGTGGTGTTGGGGCTAAATCCAGCCCTGTACATTTTAGGCAAACACTGTACTATTGAACTATACCCTTAGTCTTGTTTCTGTTTCTTTAGGTGGAAAAATTACCTATGTTTTGAAAATAGGTTTGGGAATTTTGCAAATGTTGCTTCCCTCTTCTCCTTCTCTTCTTTTTTCTTGGCGCGTGTGTGGGTGTTAGAGGCGTTCTGGGGATTGAACTCACGTCCTTGTGCATGCTGAGCACACACTGTACCTCTGAGCTAAAACAGCAGTTCCATTTCTGAGGCTTTCTGGAAAGCCTTCTTTACTAAGGAAATTATTTATTATTTCAAATAATTCAGCCATCATGATTTTAATCTTTAAGCAGTAAGGACTATAACATGTCTGTCCAGATTTCTCCGTCATCATACTCAGATTACCTTTGTTGAGGAATGAGGAGTGACATCATAGTATTTTATGGTATGCATGTGGTTAAATGACTGTTGTAGCAGCTGTCCACAGAGAAGGCATCTTGCTCCCAAACCATTTAGCTGAGCAAACACAGGCTGAGTGACTTGTCCAGTTTCTTCAAGAAGCCATATAATCATGAGCCACTGCAGACGTCCTGCACACGCATGCCTTGTGTGGAGGCATGGGCTTCCCATGACGCTATGCTCCCGTGCTGGGAGGGGTCGGAAGGGAGAGGAGCAGCAGAGATCACAGTGGACGTCGATCCTAATCAAAGTGCCAAGGGCTGGAGGCTGCCTCTCCTTGCACAGAAACTCATGCTTGCAGCATTAGGGAGAATTTTATAGTCAGCAGTAGATTTTTTTTTTTTCAGGAATGTCATGAGTTTTGAGGACTGAGAATTTAGGGAAGCTTTACTCTGTGGCATTGTGAAAGAGAAGGTTTACATTTTTTTTTTTTTTTTTTTTACTTGATAATTTCTTGGCAGGGCCCAGATGTTACTTCTTGGAGACCTCTTCTTTACTGCAGGATTCATTTCGTTCCCTTGACACACTTCATGACTGTGCATAAATTTCTTGGGAGCAATAAAGTGAGGGGAAATTGATTTACCAATATGGTGGTGCAAAGGTCTTTAGCCTTAGTGCTTGTGGTTTTGGAAGAACACTGTTGTATATTCAGCATACCTAGCTCACATAGGAACTGCATTTGAAAGGTAATTAAAATGGCAGTATCTGAGACCCAGAATCTCCCTCTGGGGTGTGGGCTCATGCTTCCTTGTTGACGATAGTCTTAATGGCTGTATGTTATTCACCCTCAGTATTTATGCCGGGCTACCAGTCTGGTAGATTTTCCTTTTTTGGTGCCAAATCTGCACTTGTGAAACACTCACACTTGGCACGAAGTCAGTTCTGAGACAGTCAGTGCATCTGCAGAGCTCACTAATTACTATCCACACCAGCCATGCCCTGTGTGTCCTGTGGTCATGTCCCAGGCGGAAAACCTCTGTACTTCCTGTCCTTCATGGTTCAAACATGACCGCACCTGAACAGCCTTTGCCCCTCCTGTGCTTAGAGACTTGGAAGGCATTCTGACTTCAAAAAACCCCAACAATCCTAAATGGGGGCTACTGTAGCTTTCTTTACTTACATGTCCCGAATTTTTCTGTTACTCTCCCCCAACCAAGGGCAAATTTCTCTGTGTCTGTGCTCTAGACATCTTATCTTGCTAGTAGCTGGTAGGAGCTTATTACTTGTCAGACTGTATGCTATGTATGGGTATGAAGATGTGAATAAAATCTCCATCCCCATCATCCTAGAACTGGCCAGGCAATGACTGACAAAGCCCAGTACCATGCAGAGGTGGAAGGAAATTGCTCACAAGTACAACAAAGAAAGGTGCCAAGGACTCCTTTGTTATAAGTTAGAACACAATAAACTTTTATTTACAGACTGTGTTGTTAGGATCCAGGGTTACATGGTCTCACTATGTATAGTTCTGGCCGTCGTGGAACTCAGAAATCCACCTACCCCCATGTGCTTAGATTAAGGCATGCAACACTACACTTGACATTTACAGACTTATTTTTAAAGCTAGAAAATCACTTTTTACTAAATCTACTGATCGGTCCATTTTCATTGACAATGGCAAAAAATCTCCAGTTTATTCATGCAAACTGTATATGTTAAGTATTAGTTCTATAAATACGAAGCTTCTGTCTTAGTTCTGACAAAATGGGTACATTTATTTCCCTTTTCTGTCAGCTATGCTTTGATTTTGCACAGCATGGTAATGAACCTGATATGCATGAGAAGTTCTTAAGAGGAAGATTTGGGGAAAGATTAAGTCAGTTATAGTGGCACCTCTGGTCTCCTTTTTGGCCCCTCCACAGAGATGCAGCGAGAGAGAGAGAGAGAGAGAGAGAGAGAGAGAGAGAGAGAGAGAGAGAGAGTCCCAAGGACAGAGGGAAGCCTAGTAGTCATCCACTAGAAAAGAAGAAGGAGAAGGATGATTTTTTTTCCTATTTATTTCCTAATAAAACAAAGGGGGGGGGATCCCTAACACTGCTGTGGCGAGAGTCTCAATTTTTAATATGTAGAAAAGCTAACGATTAAAGGGGGTTTAAGTATACTTGGGAAATTCTTACTAGCTAAAAGTGCCACAGATATTGGTGTGATACTTTCGTTCACGTTTATCTAAGAGCAGAAGGCAGGTTGACAGGCAGTGGCATAATTTTGATTGGAGAGAGTGGTCTTGTGGGTAAATATTGCTCTTGTGCCTTAAGATGCTAGGGTCCTAGAGCATCTCCAGCTCTGAGAGCTTCTGTTGAATGAGTAGAACTTAATGTGATTTCTTACCAAAGACCCTAAGCAGTGGGTGGTCATGGAATATTTTTCTCCTTGAGGATGTGGCTTTAAACTGAGAAGACAATAGTATGCAGAAACCAGTCCTTAGTGAATTATGGCCACGGAAGCATACATAGGCAAGCCTGCACAGACCAGGTGACGTGGAATTGTCAGACCTGCTGCCTGCCCATGTCTCGTCAGCTTGGGGGCTGGCTCATGCCCACCCATCCTTTGGGGCTGTCTCATGTCCACTCATCCTTTGGGGCTGTCTCATGTCCACCCATCCTTTGGGGCTGGTTCATGTCCACCCATCCTTTGGGGCTGTCTCATGTCCACCCATCCTTTGGGGATGGCTCATGTCTGATCATCCTTTGGCAGGACCCAGATGTTACTTCTTGGGGACCTCTTCTTTATCCTGCAGGATTCATTTAGTTCCCTTGACACACGTCATGGCTGTGCATAAATCTGAATTTTTCAGTCATTGAATAATTGCCTCTTTCCTTTCCTTTCTAAGTCCTGATGGCAGAAGGTCAAGTCTATGGCTTCATTTGATTGTGGTGATGATGATAAGCATAAGCAACAACATCTGATAGTGACCCTGTAAGTCAACTGTCACAATCATCCATGGAGGAGGCACCCCTGTACCCGTTGTACTGATAAGGAAACAAAGGCACAGAGAAGTTAAACACTCATCTCAAGCAACACAGTTATCTATTGATGGTGGAGACAGAATTTGACACTGGAAGAGGATACTTTAGAGGAATCATTTTGTAAATCTCCTCCCAGTCAATGGAACAAAAATCAACTGTAGTAATAAGTAGTCTAAAAACACTTGTGGGCTGGTAAACTGCAAAGTAGCATTTCAAAACACCACCGGAGAGATGGATCATTTAGTAAATGATGTGCGAGCAGTTAGCCCTCCATTCGTGTATAAAAAAACTGGACCCATCTATCATTCTCTTATACTAAAGCAAATTTTAGTGTTTTAAGTTGCTGGCTGCAAATATGATAGTAAAAGATTATAAAGTAGCCAAAAAGGCAACCGTGGGTCCTCTTGAGCTGCAGAGATGCTTTCTGGATATGAGTTAAGATACAGATGTTGTAGAATAAGGTAGGTACATTTTTTTTTCTGTGTAGAAATTAAGAACTGTTTACCTGGAAAAATTAAAGTAAATGAGGGGATTTATGATTGGATACACACAATTAAAAAGAGAGTTTGGGGCTACAGGGTGTTCTATGACTGTAGGCGCCTGCCTTCCTGGGGTCAGTCAGGCAGTGTGTGCAGTGCGCAGATTCCCTGTGATGAAGACAAGTTTTGGTTTTGGTGGAATAACTGAAGATGTATGTAAAAAAAAAAAAAACTTGTTCAGAATCCACCGTAGTATTTGTGTGTGTGTAAATCCTGCTTCGTACACATAATGGGATTTTCTAAGATTATTGAAGTGAAATAATCCATACTCACGAGGAAGCCTGAATATATGTTTGGTGGGAGACAGAATGCACAAACAAAGATGTACTATGTAGGCATTGATTGCCTATCCACATGGGTGGATGGATGGCTGTTTGAAACAAAGTTTAATATAGTATGGTTTTTGAAAGCTTTCTTTTCCTTCTTTTCCTTCATTTTCTTTTCCTTCATTTTTGTTGCACTGTGAGAGAAGATCTCAGGGGTATCTGTGGCTGGTCTGGAACTAACACGTTAACCAGGCCTTGAGCTTGCACTGATCCTCCTGCCTCTGCCTCTGAAGTGCTGGGCTTCCAGGCATATACTGCTATGTTTGGAATTAAGTTTAAAAGAGTCTTTCCTCCCTGTTTCTCTTCCTTCACCTCCTCCTCCTCTTCCTCCTCCTCTTCCTCCTCCTCCTCTTCCTCCTCCTCTTCTTCCTCCTCCTCTTCTTCCCCCTCTTCCTCCTCCATATCACTACCTTTGTTTTCTGGTGTTGGGCCTCAGGTAAGATGCTCGGTAAGCCCAGTGCACGGAGCTGTGTCCCCAGCCTCAATGTTTACACTCAGAGCACTCATCTTTGACTCCTGTGAAGAGTGTCCTCACCTTGGTGTTTTTAGCACTGTCTTTAGGTTTTTGGCAATGTTTGGGAAGCCAGCATCAGTGTCAAACAAGGAAGTGCAGTGGTGGGACACGTTGATTGGAATCACACAAATGCTGGGATTCATTCTACAGTATAAAGTCTTCCTCGATGAAGTGGATTAACGTTTAATAGAAACGCAGCCTTTTCAGTGTCCCTGTTTTTAAATTCTTCTGTTTTTATTAAAATCCTATGTTCTTAGCCTAAAGGAGGGAGGAACAGAACAGAGGGGAGACAGCAGCGACCCCGAAGGCATCAGTGTTAGCGCGGTGCTGAGGATGTTCAGACGACCCACCTCCACACACTCCTCCCTCGGAAAGAGTATTAATGAGCACAGCTTCTTCACATTCTGATCTTTCCTCAGACAGGTTTCCAGAGAACAGCTTAATAAAGCATTAATTATGGTGCACCCTCCTCCCTGGAGATAGGAGTGATTTTGCCCCCTCCCTGCATGTAGGGATGATCTAGGTGCATAATTTTGTTAATGATATGTCTGTGGAATGCTATTTTGGTTCCAGTAAAAAGTATCTGTTTGCTTCTTATGGCTCAGAGCATGAGGATTTCAGAACTGCTAACACTATTCAATATGCAGCAGCCTCTGAGGTTCAGCGCATGACGGCTACTGCTTTAGACAAGAGTTGAAAGCAGAGCAGAAGACAGAGGGACACATTGTTTATATAGATAAAAATATGATGTGCATTTAGAACTAAGCTTAGGATATGGAAATTGTAAAAACATAAGCCTGAAGGGTGATACAGTAAGTCTTCTTTTAAACAATCTGAGCTTTTTATCCCATTGCGTTCTGCGGCAAGCTTTGTGGTCTCCTCCCTCACAGAGCCACTCAGCAGCATCTTCAGCAGAGGCTCTGGTCCTGTTAGTGGGTGGGAGAGCCTGCCTGCCATGCAGAAGCTCCTTACTCTCTGCTTGTTGGTGCTCACACTCACATTAGCTTGAGAGGCCCTATTCATTAGCAGGGATTATTCAGTTGCAAATGGAAGTGCAACAAGATGGGGGGCTGTGGAGAAACAAATGCTGGGCTTGGTGTTTCAGGGGTTATTTTTAGATTCAGAAGCAGCCTGCCGCTTTCCATGAAATCCATGAGAGTGTAATTAATCACCCTCCTTTCGCTTTCTGGTGGTGTTTGTTTTAAGATTAAACTACTGGGTGCAATCCTCTTTGCATCTTTCTCTTCTCAGCTTGTCTCTTCTCTTCTCTTCTCTTCTCTTCTCTTCTCTTCTCTTCTCTTCTCTTCTCTTCTCTGTCTTTTCTCTCTTTCTTTCTTTTCTTCTTCTTCTTCTTCTTCTTCTTCTTCTTCTTCTTCTTCTTCTTTTCTTTCTTTCTTTCTTTCTTTCTTTCTTTCTTTCTTTCTTTCTCCTTTCTCTCTCTGTCTTCTCTCTCTCTCTCTCTTTTTCTCTGTGTGTGTGTGTCCTCACATGTGTCAAGGTTAATGATGGTGTGTTGATTTTAGGAGGTTACCTGGATAGTGTTTCCAAATTCATTCCCATGTAAAGTATCTTCTTTAGTCATTATAAAAATCAAATAATTTTCCCCCAGCAAGCTTCAAAACACGGTGAAGCCATTTACTAAAACGAAGCATGACAGTAATTTAATTTTTCTATTTTTGGAAAATAGAGGGTGCAGCCTCTGATAAAAGTGCAGTAAGATTTCAAGTCCCATGGAGTGCTTACGTGGAATCAGACATCATTCTTTGAGCCATTTTGAGTCAGTGAAGTTGATTAGAGGACATGTTGAATCTGTTTTCCTCTCTAGCCTGGCAAGTAAGTGGGCCTTAAGAAAATCTGAGTGGCAGACCTCTTCACTTGACTTCATCCAGTGTGGATTCAGTAAAATCCATCACTGTCCCACTAGTTATAAGAGAGAATTAGTAAAACTTGGGATTGAGGAATCTCCCCTCTTAAGGCTGAAATCAATAGATCATGGACCATTCACAATTGCTAACCCTGTTTCCAGTGGTGTAAAAAGCCTTCCGGTTTAGCATGTGTATTAGTCAGGGTTCTCTAGAGTCACAGAACTTATGGATAATTTCTAAATAGTAAAGGAATTTATTGATGACTTACAGTCGGCAGCCCAATTCCCAACAATGGTTCAGTCGCAGCTGTGAATGGAAGTCCAAGGATCTAGCAGTTACTCAGTCTCACGCAGCAAGCAGGCGAAGGAGCAAGAGCAAGAGCTAGACTCCCTTCTTCCAATGTCCTTATATTGTCTCCAGCAAAAGGTGTAGCCCAGATTAAAGGTGTGTTCCACCACACCTTTAATCCCAGATGAAAGGCATAGCCCAGATTAAAGGTGTGTTCCTTAACTCGGAGATTCAATCTTCTGGAATCCATAGCCACTATGGCTCAAGATCTTCAAACCAAGATCCAGATAAGGATCTCCAAGCCTCCAGATAAGGGTCACTGGTGAGCCTTCCAATTCCGGATTGTAGTTCATTCCAAATATTGTCAAGTTGACAACCAGGAATAGCCACTACAATCCACCCCTTGTCAACTTGACACAAATAATATCTCATGTTCACATGAAACAATAACAAGGTTGTAAATACGCCTAACATGATATAACTATTCCTCGTACAATTGCAAACGCATTTGTAAATTTACAATGGGGCATTCATATTACTTTATAATCCTCGTTTCTGCAACTGGTTACGTGGCCTTAATTGGTATTCATAACTACCTTCCTCTACTACCCATTCTGTATTTCCTTCACCTTCAGCCAGCACCTCAGCAGGTCTTGGCTCTTTTCCTGGAGGATTGACCCATACCTTCATTCCTGATGGGTCTGCGTCCTTTGTCATCCTGCTTGGATTAGGCTGTTGTAGTTTCCCATTGACTTTAATCACAGGACATGGTAGTACTAAGAGACGCCCTAAGGGATCTCCTGCACTCCAGACATAATCTTGCTTACCACCATTGTGAAGAGGTAATCCAATTTCCCCATGGTAATCTGGATCTATCACCCCTCCTAACACTGTTATTCCTTTTTTAGCCTGTTGGTTTAAGGGCATTAGAAGCCCAAAATGACCAGGGGGAAGTCTGAGCTTCCAGTTCAATGAAATGTTTGTTGTAGCTCCTGGTAGGAGCACTCCCCTCTCTGGAGCCAAAACTTCTAGGCCAGCAGAACCTAGAGTTATGGGGACAGGAAGCAAAAATTTTCCTAGAGGGTCACTAGGAGTGATAGTAAGTGGAACTATTCCATTTTCCACCCCTTGATTCCTGGACCCATGAATCCTGGCTATGGGTGAAACTGTACCATATATCGAGCGCTGATTCAAAGCATATACTGCCTTCTGAAGAACTCTACCCCAGCCTTCCAAGCTGTTACCACCTAATTGGCGCTGTAACTGCGTCTTCAAAAGGCCATTCCATCTTTCTATCAGACCAGCTGCTTCAGGATGATGGGGAATGTGGTAAGACCAGTGAATTCCATGATCGTGGGCCCACTGTCGTACTTCTCTGGCTGTGAAATGAGTTCCTTGGTCAGAAGCAATACTGTGTGGAATACCATGACGATAGATGAGGCATTCTGTCAATCCATGAATGGTGGTTTTAGCAGAGGCATTACGTGCAGGAAAGGCAAATCCATAACCAGAATAAGTATCTACTCCAGTAAGAACAAAACGCTGTCCTTTCCACGAAGGAAGTGGTCCAATGTAGTCAACCTGCCACCAGGTTGCTGGCTGGTCACCTCGAGGAATGGTGCCATATCTGGGGCTCAGTGTTGGTTTCTGCTGTTGGCAGATCTGGCAATCAGCAGCAGCTGTAGCCAGGTCAGCCTTGGTGAGTGGAAGCCCATGTTGCTGAGCCCAAGCATAACCTCCATCTCGACCACCATGGCCACTTTGTTCATGTGCCCATTGAGCAATGACAGGGATGGCTGGGGAGAGAGGCTGACTGTCCACAGAACGGGTCATCTTATCCACTTGATTATTGAACTCCTCCTCGGCTGAAGTCACCTTTTGGTGAGCATTTACATGGGACACAAATATCTTCACATCCTTTGCCCATTTGGAGAGATCTATCCACATACTTCTTCCCCAGATGTCTTTCTCACCAATTTTCCAATTGTGATCTTTCCAAGTCCCTGACCATCCAGCCAATCCATTGGCTACAGCCCATGAGTCAGTGTATAATCGTACATCTGGCCATTTCTTCTTGCAAACAAACTGTAATACCATGTGTACTGCCCGAAGTTCTGCCCACTGTGAAGATTTCCCTTCACCTGTGTCTTTCAAGGTTGTCCCAGAAAGGGGTTGTAATGCTGCAGCTGTCCACTTCTGGGTGGTGCCTGCATAACGTGCAGAGCCATCAGTAAACCAGGCTCTAGTCTTCTCCTCTTCGGTCAGTTGATCATAGGGAACACCCCATGAGGCTATAGGTGCATGCTTGGCAGCAGATGGCATTGTAACAGGAGTAGAAACCATAGGCATTTGAGCAACTTCTTCATGTAACTTGCTTGTGCCTTCAGGACCTGCTCTGGCCCGATCACGTATATACCACTTCCATTTGATAATAGACTGCTGCTGTGCACGTCCCACTTTATGACTTGCAGGGTCTGATAGTACCCAGCTCATGATGGGTAGTTCAGGTCGCATAGTGACTTGGTGTCCTATTGTCAGACGTTCAGTTTCCACTAAGGCCCAATAGCAGGCCAAGAGCTGTTTTTCAAAGGGAGAATAGTTGTCTGCAGATGATGGTAGAGCTTTGCTCCAAAATCCCAAAGGCCTTTTCTGTGATTCACCTACAGGGGCCTGCCAGAGGCTCCAAACAGCATCTCTATCAGCCACAGACACCTCAAGTACCATCGGATCTGCTGGGTCATATGGTCCAAGTGGTAGAGCAGCCTGCACAGCAGCCTGGACCTGTTGAAGGGCCTTCTCCTGTTCCAGGCCCCACACAAAGCTAGCAGCTTTCCGAGTCACTTGGTAAATAGGCCTAAGTAACACACCCAAGTGAGGGATGTGTTGTCTCCAGAATCCAAATAGACCCACTAAACGTTGTGCTTCTTTCTTGGTTGTAGGAGGGGCCAGGTGCAATAACTTATCTTTCACCTTAGAAGGAATATCTCTGCATGCCCCACACCACTGGACTCCTAAGAATTTCACTGAGGTAGATGGTCCTTGAATTTTGGTTGGATTTATTTCCCATCCTCTGATACGCATATGTGTTACCAATGAGTCCAAAGTGGTTGCTACTTCCTGCTCACTTGGTCCAATCAGCATAATGTCATCAATATAGTGCACCAATGTGATATTTTGTGGAAGATCCAAACGATCAAGATCCCTTCTAACTAAATTATGACACAGGGCAGGAGAGTTAATATATCCTTGAGGCAAAACTGTGAAGGTATACTGTTGGCCTTGCCAACTGAAAGCAAATTGCTTCTGGTGGTCCTTATGGACAGGTACTGAGAAGAAGGCATTTGCCAGATCAATAGCCGCATACCAGGTGCCAGGAGATGTGTTAATTTGCTCAAGTAACGAAACTACATCTGGTACAGCAGCTGCAATTGGAGTTACCACCTGATTTAGTTTTCGATAATCAACTGTCATTCTCCATGATCCATCTGTTTTCTGCACTGGCCAGATAGGAGAGTTAAATGGAGATGTGGTGGGAACCACCACCCCTGCATCTTTCAAGTCCTTGATAGTGGCAGTAATTTCTGCAATGCCTCCAGGAATACGATACTGTTTTTGATTCACTATTTTCTTTGGCAGAGGCAACTCTAAAGGCTTCCATTTGGCCTTTCCAACCATAATAGCCCTCACTCTACAGTTCAGGGAACCAATATGAGAATTCTGCCAATTTCTGAGTATATCTATCCCAATTATACATTCTGGAACTGGGGAAATCACCACAGGATGTGTCCGGGGACCTACTGGACCTACTGTGAGTCGGACATCAGTCAAAACTCCATTAATCACCTGCCCTCCATAAGCCCCTACTTTAACTGGAGGGCCACAATGTTTCTTGGGATCCCCTGGGATCAGTGTCAACTCAGAACCAGTATCCAGCAGACCCCGAAAAGTCTGATTATTTCCTTTTCCCCAGTGTACAGTTACCCTTGTAAAAGGCCGTAGGTCCCTCTGGGGAAGAACTGGAGAAAGGGTAACAGCAAAACCTTTGAGTGTCTTATCAAGATCCTTCCTCAGCGGAACCTGGCCACCCCTTCATTCAAGGGGTTCTGGATCTGCAAACTGGCTCAAGTCTGGAAATTGATTCACTGGCCGAGATTGCTGTTTACCACGATCTAATGTAGCCTTTCTTTCATTGTGCTGTTTCCCTCGATCTAATGTAGCCTTTCTTTCATTTGTTTGAGAATTTTTCTGCTTATACAGATCAAACAAATATGCAGTAGGCTTCCTATGTATTTCATTCCTGGAAACACCATGATTGGTTAGCCAGTACCAAAGGTCCAATCGAGTCATGCCATTATAAATTTCACCTCTCCTGTGCTGACCATTACTGGGTATGTTATTATAAACATTCTTTTGTCTACGCTGTCCATTATAATAACTAGAATCACCTTGTCTCTTGCGATTCAATGCTGCCACCTGGCCCTTGTTACCTCGGAATCCAACTAAACCCAGTGAATTTAATTCATCTAATTGAGCAGAAGCATCTCCAATGCTAAGATCTGGCACAAGGAAAAGGGAAAGAACAAAACCCTTCAAATGTGCCGGTGCCCCTCTCACCAATTTGCGTCTTATAGAGCTGGTGAAAGGCATATCTTCTGGACCTTCCCAATGTGGACAATTATGCTTTACACAATATATCCACTCTAGCATTGCAATTTCCCTAAGTCTTAAAATCCCTTCATCAACACTAAGCCACGGAATATCAGGCATCTCCAAGTCATTTCCAGTAGGCCATCTTTTGATAAACACCTCAGCCAACCATTCAAACAAACTTTTGACACCTTTTTTAACTATGCGAGCTTCCGTATTAAACCTAGAATCTCTACTCAGAGGACCTATGTCAATAAACTCAGCCTGCTCTAGTTTTATGTTCCTTCCACCCTTATCCCACACCCTTAAAATCCATTCCCACACATATTCACCAGGTTTCTGCTTGAATGAATTAGCCAACTCATTAAGCTCCTTAGTAGTGTAGCGAATTTCCTCATGGACTATACTTTCTACCTCCCCTCTAGGAGCCTGTTTTGCTTTGAGTCTGGTTACAGGTCTAGAAGAAACTATTGGTGGGCCGTGAGCAGACTCTGCAAAATTAATTTCCTCATGTGGGGAAGGCATTATTTCAAGAGGTGGGGCTGAGGGTACTACTTCCTCAGGTGGGGCAAACCCTTGAGAATCTGAGGATTCAAAATTCTCAGCTTCAACATGGTCTTCCCACACATCCCCGTCCCATGTTGTAGGATCCCATTCTTTGCCAATTAGAGCCCTTACTTTAACTGTCGACACACTCTGAGGCTGAGACTTGAATTTTCTCTGTAGTTCAGCCAACCTTACAATGAGAGTTTCTGTTTGATTTTCTGCAACTTGAGCTCTATTGCTACAAGAGAGAAGATTCTCCTCAAGGACACACTTAGCAACTTTTAGATCGTTTACTTGTGTCTGGAGCCTTTCGATTTTATCACACAACTCCTTCCTTTCATTCATCATTTTTTCCACAGATACTAAGAGCAGCCAGCCAGTAAAATCATTTTTCGATTTTTTCCCCATCTTGTAGAAAGCTTTGTGCACTGAATCACCTAATTCATTAAGAAAATCAAGGGCATTAGCTTCTTTAAGTTCGGAATATAGTTTCAACCATGGGTCTTCAAAATTCTCTGAGCTCCCAGGAGGGAGAGAATCTGGAGAGGTTTCAATATTTGAAAGTGCTGGTGGATCAACAAGCCAATTCCAGTATTTTAAAAGATTCATCCTTGTACTTCTGTTACTCTAGAACCACTCCTGGTACCAACTTCTGTATTAGTCAGGGTTCTCTAGAGTCACAGAACTTATGGATAATTTCTAAATAGTAAAGGAATTTATTGATGACTTACAGTCGGCAGCCCAATTCCCAACAATGGTTCAGTCGCAGCTGTGAATGGAAGTCCAAGGATCTAGCAGTTACTCAGTCTCACGCAGCAAGCAGGCGAAGGAGCAAGAGCAAGAGCTAGACTCCCTTCTTCCAATGTCCTTATATTGTCTCCAGCAAAAGGTGTAGCCCAGATTAAAGGTGTGTTCCACCACACCTTTAATCCCAGATGAAAGGCATAGCCCAGATTAAAGGTGTGTTCCTTAACTCGGAGATTCAATCTTCTGGAATCCATAGCCACTATGGCTCAAGATCTTCAAACCAAGATCCAGATAAGGATCTCCAAGCCTCCAGATAAGGGTCACTGGTGAGTCTTCCAATTCCGGATTGTAGTTCATTCCAAATATTGTCAAGTTGACAACCAGGAATAGCCACTACAGCATGAGACAGATTTTTCTTTCTTGACTGTGTCTCCCACAACTTGAAAACCTCATGGTCAGTCATCTGTATTGGATCGTGTGGGGTAGCAGGAGAAGGACTTACTCATTCCTGATGGTATCTTTGGACTGCAGACAGGATGTTACCAGTGCCCTGGTACCTGACAGATGATGACAGGCACAGGACCATGACTTGCTGTGGGTCCACTTGTCTGCTATCTCTGTGTCTTGCAGTGAGCTTTGCTTTAGACTCAGTTCAGTGTCTCATCAGGACCTACCAGGTTCTTCCTGCCCTGACAATCTGTGTTTTTTGACAGGTTGCTTCGGCCCACTCCAGAGGCCTTACTGGCTTTTCCTTCTTCTAAGAATTGTGTATCACATGCATGGGTATTTTTTTTAATATTACTTCATAAAATAAATCAAGCATCACTTTAACTGCTGTTCCTTAACTCTGGATTTTCCTGAGAAGTCACTGTCAGCACGTGACTGAAATCAGTATCCTATTTTTGTGTGTTATCATGAAACTTTCAGAACTATTTCTTATTTGATACATTTTGGCCAGAACATGTTTATAAGAATGGTTTGTTCCTCTTTCTAAGGATTTAGTAACACCTCCCCGTACTCATCTCCAGAAGACTGTCAGGATTCACACCTCCAAGGTCAGTTCTGACAAGTAATAAACCAGTGTGGATGGAGACTGGCTTCCTTTGAGTTAGGGACATGAGCATCCTTGGTATTTCCCAGGGTCCACCACGGGGAGGAACATCCTAGTCTCAATACACAAATAGTTTCAACATTATTGACTTAAGAAAGGATTTCAAGCATATTTTATTGAGACAGTTGACTTTTGATTTTTCCATTTGGGAGATGGGACAGGAGGAGAGTAGTGTTCCTGAAGTAACGGTGTACTTCCATTATCAAAGACTAAAGCGTGAACTTTGGGGTGGTTAAAAGACATTCTTCAATCACTGTAGAAATTGATGTGCTGTTACAAATGATCTACCTTTAGTTCTCCACAAAGTATACTCATATTTTATGTATGGATCTTTTTCAAGAGATTATTTCCTTTAGGTAGTATGATATTTTATTCTTTAGCCACAGGCAGAAAATCTCTCTTGTGCCAGGAGCTGGGGCCTCTTAGCAGAGTGCATGGAGTGTCCCTGCTATGAGTGACTCACTCCAATGATGTGCTGCAGTAACCTGACCTGGGGATTTAGACAGCTCCGCTTCATTCAGGAACGATAATGAATTTTAATTTGTTTATGATCAGTCCCATATTTTGTAACAACCTTTTTTTTTTCTTTTTTTTTAAAGCATGAGTGAAATCGATTTTTATGTTACTCAGCATCAGGTATCCTGGTATAGAAATGATGATGGACAAGTATAGCATTTACCAAAACAGATGTATCCAGAGAAGGTTCAAAACTCTAGTGCCAGAATGGACGGAGCACATGTCTTTCTATCTGGGCATGAGCGCCTTTCCCTATCAGGTATACACAGGATAACTGGACTTAGTTCCAAAGGGTATATCCTTAAATTATTAGCTCTAAAATTCTAAGCTTACTTCCAATTAGAGAGTGATGGCCACTGCTGAGGTGTGCAATCCATTACTCATCCTTGGTTTATGACATCATGCTGGTCTTTGTTGTGGTTCATAGTTGGGCAAGACTTTTGGTTGATTCCCTCCCTTTTGGTACCATGAAAGCTAGTTCTCAGGGAAGAGGCTTTAACACTAAGGTTGTGTGAAAATATTGTAAGGAATCATACTATTAGCTATCTTCCTAAAACCCCCTATGATACATTAAATCTGTGTATAAGTATATATATGTAGCTTAAGTGAACTTTTCCCATCTTGGCTGACAATATTCCCTTTCAGAGCCAAAGACCATCTAATAACCCCCCCTCTCCCATACCAGCTTTGAAAAGCCCGCCTTTGAGTTATTGATCAGGGTTGTCCAAGAAAGGACCAAACATACAGCCTATAGCTATTTATTGCCTTAATTGCCCCTAAGAGGTAGAGTGAGTTCCTATTGCTAAAGTCATCATGTACTTCAGGAACAGAGTCCAGAGGCCCCTGAGCTGGACCTGAACTTTACCTTTTTATACAGGCTCCTGTTCACATTGCACATGTATGTGCTTGCCATGTACTGTTGACTTTGCTTATTTATTTTTAGTTGTTGAAATTTTGAATGGCTGGAACTGCGACAAGGCTCTCCTGTCTTGTCTTTCCAGTGTGTGCTTGTTTCATCCCTATGGAATTGCCTCTTTTGAAATAAAGGAAAATACCTTGGTGAAGCTGTCACAAATGGCTCGCTCAAATTAATGGATTCCTGTCCATTTATCAGATATTTTCTTTCCCAAATAATTGAGCGTGTAATGGCTGACAGTGTTTATTATCTTGAAGATCAAGCATGTCTCTTTCTCTTTAGCTCTTCTGCTGAAATTACAATGGAGCTGTGTTTGAGAGACTACTAGTATATAAACAATGAGGAAGATGTTTAGAAATGAATGTTTGCTTTTTCAAGTTGGAATTTTTAAGGGACCTTCATCATGTTCCCATTTTCCTGTAGAAGTCTGTCAACGGAAACGTTAATGAACAGTTAACACATCGGGCTCTTCCTCACCTAGTTTGGAAGCAACAAGTGTTTTGACTTTGACTCACTCTTCTCACGTGAAGTGAGAACTCGAGAGGGATGAGCTGCGTTATTTGTTATTTTAAGCTGCTTTGACATTCTCGAGGAGGCAGAGGATCGTGAGAAACAGAGACCTGAAGTCTGAGAGTGTTGCTGATGCTCTTGCGAGCCTTCATTATCCCTTGCATAGATGTTTCAAAAGCAAATAAAATTATCCCACCGAGCACAGAGCACAGGGGCTGTCAGCTGGAGCTGAAGTTAAATGCAGGTAGGAAGAGAAGGATTATTTCAGTAACAGCGGGAAGCATAATTTAATCAGTGGTTTTAATGTTCAAATTGAAGAGTATTTTTCCCCTCTGAGTGTATGTGGGGTGTGTGTGTGTGTGTGTGTGTGAGTATGAGAGAGTATGTTTGTGTATCTCTGTAGGTGTATACATATTACACACACACAAAGGGATATATATATATATATATATATATATATATATATATATATTTGTAAAAGTAAATGTAACATATAGACTTGACAAGATCAACCCCAACCTTCTGGGGCCAGCAGCTACCTTAGAGTCAGAGCAACTTACTTTTTGGAATGACTACAGCCCTCAGTTACCCAAGTGCAGAAGAGTGCTAGACAGATTCCAGGGACAAAAACGGGCTGCAGCTGCTCTTCATTGGTCATCTCACCGCAGGGTTCCTTCCTGATCTCTTGCTAAGCAGACCTTTCCTCTTTTTTTTCCATTTTTTATTAAGTATTTAGCTCATTTACATTTCCAATGCTATACCAAAAGTCCCCCATACCCACCCCCCCCCACTCCCCTACCCCCCCCCCCCCACTCCCCCTTTTTGGCCCTGGCGTTCCCCTGTACTGGGGCATATAAAGTTTGCGTGTCCAATGGGCCTCTCTTTCCACTGATGGCCGACTAGGCCATCTTTTGATACATATGCAGCTAGAGACACGAGCTCTGGGGTACTGGTTAGTTCATAATGTTGTTCCACCTATAGGGTTGCAGTTCCCTTTAGTTCCTTGGGTACTTTCTCTAGTTCCTCCATTGGGGGCCCTGTGGTCCATTCAATAGCTGACTGTGAGCATCCACTTCTGTGTTTGCTAGGCCCTGGCAAAGTCTACAAGAGACAGCTATATCTGGGTCCTTTCAGCAAAATCTTGCTAGTGTATGCAATGGTGTCAGCGTTTGGAAGCTGATCATGGGATGGATCTCTGGATATGGCAATCACTTGATGGTCCATCCTTTCGTCACACTTCCAAATTTTGTCTCTGTAACTCCTTCCATGGGTGTTTTGTTTCCTATTCTAAGAAGGGGCAAAGTGTCCACACTTTGGTCTTCGTTCTCTTGAGTTTAATGTTTTTAGCAAATTATATCTTATAACCTGAAAACCTAGACCCAGATTTAAAAGCATATCTCATGATGATGGTAGAGGACATCAAGAAGGACTTTAATAACTCACTTAAAGAAATACAGGAGAACACAGCTAAAGAGTTACAAGTCCTTAAAGAAAAACAGGAAAACACAATCAAACAGGTAGAAGTCCTTACAGAAAAAGAGGAAAAAACATACAAACAGGTGATGGAAATGAACAAAACCATACTAGACCTAAAAAGGGAAGTAGACACAATAAAGAAAACTCAAAATGAGGCAACACTGGAGATAGAAACCCTAGGAAAGAAATCTGGAACCATAGATGCAAGCATCAGCAACAGAATACAAGAGATGGAAGAGAGAATCTCAGGTGCAGAAGATTCCATAGAGAACATCGGCACAACAATCAAAGAAAATGGAAAATGCAGACCTTTCTTTAGTGAAGAAAGAATCAAGGAAAGCTATAACCAACCTCAGCTCTCCTGGTAAATGGGAGCCATTCCTGGATGTGGACCAAGAACCTACACTGCCAGGGATGTTATCCTGACCAGATTCTATGAAGAGGGTGCCTGAGATGGAAATGGGAGCCACAAGCCCCCATCTCTGGCTACAACTTAAACTTAATATCCTAAAGATGTAGTTAATGTGACGGGCACTGGGGAGGGTGCAGGTGATGTGAACAGGCAACAAGGGTGCTCTTGGGGTAGGAGTCTGCCTGCTCACCGTCACTTCTTCATCTTTTCCTGAGCCACCACAACTTCCACGGTTTTCCACATGGTCTCTTCATCTCCCAGGGCTTTATGGGATTCAAGTTCTTGTCCAATTTATAGATGATGGGAATGCTGTTCAGCAGGCTCAGCTCCAGGGCATCCTCTTCTGAAAGACCATCCAGATCAGATGATTGACAATGCTGAAGGCTGTTGCCATGCCTTGCAACCAGGACCCTTTCCCCCTCTTTTATCTGGGGAACACTCTCTTCTATCTAGAAGGGCAGTGCTTTGCTATAGTGTCCCTCAGGCTCTCACGGGGGGGGGGGCCGGGGGGGGCGGGGTAGCTGCTCACCAGTAAGGTCTGCACACCTGTGATTCTTACTGGTGTGGCTGTAGAATGGATGACCCGACTCCAAAGAAGGTGGTGGGGCATCATAAGATCACTTTCAGATCTTAACCTCACGATACTTAGAAGCAGGTTTTTGTTTTATTGAGACCAATCATACCCCACAGTGTTGCTCATTGGCAGCTACATCTGGTCAGTGGTATCCAGGACTGTCCCAAGGGTCTGGATTGCTCTCTTCTGCATGGGGGTGAAATTCACAGATATCAAGTTCATAGCTAGCATCTTACAACACCTGCCTGCTGCACTTCACCTCCTTGTGGCCTGCCTGGCTCAGGCAGGTGTCATACCAGCTGTTCTCCAGGTTCCAGATCCTCTAGCCTCCTGGGATCAGCACTAGCTTGCAGGTAGCCATGGTGCCAGGCAGGGGGTGTAGTAGCCACTGTTTCTTCTACTTTTTATTGTGGGTTTTGGGGGTAAAATTTAGGTTACCAGGCTTGTGTGGCAAGAACATTTACTTGCAGAGCCATTTTTGGTCCTAAGTGTTCCTTAGTCTTAGCGCGTGTGTGTGTGTGTGTGTGTGTGTGTGTGTGTATGGCTAGATATACTTTATCAAGCTAGGGTTCACAAGGGAGATAACTTAGAGCCTTTTGGAGGCCTCAGCGTGATATAACACTTGTATTATCAAAGAATTGTGTTTTAGCCTCTGAAATCCCCAGATACAAGATTGGTATCTTAGTAAGGGTTACTATTGCTGTGATAAAACACCATAACCATAACAATTAGGGGAGGAGTCTTGGGGGTGTTTATTTGGATTACACTTCTATATCACTGTTCATGATCCAAGGAAGTCCAGACTCTGGACGCAAGATCTGATGCAGAGACTACAAGAGGCGCTGCTTAATGGCTTGCTTCCTATGGTTTGTTCAGCCTGCTTTCTTATAGAATCCAGGACTATCAGTCCAACAATAGCACCACCTACAATGGGTGAGGCCCTCTCCCATCAATTATTAATTAAGAAAATGCCCTACAAACTTGCCTATAGCCTTAGCTTTTGATATTTTCTTAGTTGAGGTTCCCTCCTCTCAAATGACTTTGACTTGTATCAAGTTGACATAAAACCAGACAGCACAATTGGCCACTCAAGTAGGCATTGGTGATGGTAGGTGTGTTGCTGAACCTCTAAGCTAAGGGTGGAATTCTTGTTCCACTAAGTCATTGTCCTAGATCGATCAGTGTGCCATATTATCACTTGTACAGTCTTCAATTTGTTTGGAATTTGAATTGAGATCCAACACATGCAAGTACCATATGGGCAAGTACCATCTTTTACCAATTCACATCTTTGGGAAATTGCACAAATATCAAAATGCACACAAAAATCTGCCATATAGCAAAGGATAGTTTCCTTCTTTCATTATTTAATTCAATTATTAATGTTTTAAAATAGGTATCACATAATAATTTTGCAAATTAGAAAACTCTTTGTGTGTGTGTTTGTATGTATGCATGAAAGGGCATGCATGTGTGCACATAGTGTATGTTTATGTGTGGGATGTATGTGTTTGGGCTAGAATTTGAAGTCAGAGGTTCTCTATTGCTCTTCTCCTTAGTTTTTGAGAAGGGTCTCCCATGGATCCTGGAACTTTCTGTATTGGCTAGACTGACAAGCCAGCATGTACCAAGATTCACTTGTCCCTCCCAGTGCTGTGGATACAGGCACACGCAACAACATGGATGCAGGGATCTGAACCCGGGTCTTCATCCTTGTGTAGGAAGTACTTCACCTACTATTGCCATACATGGAAAATAGCTGTTATCAGACTTCTATTCCATAAAATTTTATTACCATTTTGGTATAGGGAAATAGATCCACAGATTTTAAGAGTGATAGTAAGTAGATCATTAGTTTTCTAAAACCCCTTTAAATTTGTTTTTTGGATTTTTAAGAAAAAGAGAAATATATCCTAAATTATGTATATATTGAATAATTTCATGATTCTAGAAGTACACACACACACACACACACACACACACAAACTGGTATATTTCGAATCTTTTGTCATTTTTGCCCTTGATTGAAATTGTTCCTGGAAACTGAAATGCATCTTGCATTGAGCTGTGTTTGCTTCCATTCTCAGAGTTAATGGAATGGAAGGCCATTGAGTACTTCACTGGCTTCTCTCCTTTCTGGCTACAATACATTCAGACACCTTGTATTCTCCAGTCTGTATTTGAAGTGGTGTGCTTGAGATGCGTGTGAAGGTGAGGTGCTTTGGGGAAGTCGCACTGTTGGCAAAGAGCTTCATTAAATTCATGATCTCACTGTGACATTGACACAGAAGTTAGTGGGTCCTTAAGACATGGAATAAAAAAAGTCTTTCACTGCCTCACAAAATGATCTTGGTTAACTTTAGTCATTGAAGTCTTCATTCTTCAGAGTTTGGCCTCACCCTCTCTCTCAGCATCATTAGAATGAAGACCGGGTGGTTGTGGCCTTAGCCTGGGTATTCAACACCATACAAGGAGACATCAAGGACTTTTTGGCCTTCAGAAGTATTGTCCAGATGCTCCTCTCTCTGTGACCATTGGGGAATTACAATACAACAATTCTCTCACCCTTCCCCCAATAATTATTTGTGACTCTTTAGGTTCTTCCCATGAACTGTTCTTTCTCAACTGGAAACAGTCACATGAAAAGGTCAGCGTGTAATAGTGTTTGGTTTAGCACTGTCTCAAGGCTAGGGTATTTGGCAGTACATCCCTCAGCAGAAGAGCTAGAAGAGAAGGCAGGTCTGTAACCCATCAGTGTAGGAACTCTGGCTGCCCAGGGGCAGCACTGTCCTTGTTTTTTGTTCCTCAGGCCAATAAGAAGGAAAAGCTCCTCCCAGGAGTGCCCCTGATGTGGACTGCAGCTGGATTGGTGATAGCAGCTTTGCTTGGGGCTCAGCACCTAGGTTAGGTTTTGGATCCATGTATATTATTCAACCTTTTGCTGTTGGGCCAGCTTACCTGCTATGCCTGAGACTTATAGCAATGTGTGCTCTCAGATCCCACTGCATATGTCAGCAATCATAGTTGATGATTAATAAGTTCCAAAGGTACTCTTATGTGTGTTTAAAGTTTGCAAAGTGCAGTTCTGAATGTAGAGGACAAGAGGTTTGCATGTGATTCATTCGGGGAAGAGGCAGAGAAGCTGGCTGGGTATGAGAGTAAAGAAGAGAGCGCATTTCACTTGTGGTTGTTAAGTGTGAGTACTTTCTCCTTTCACTTATAAACACCTCCGTTTTAAGGTACAATTAATGTACAATACAATGTACCCACTTACAACACTTTGTTTCAAATGATCAATTTACGGGTGGTAAGTATATTCACAGACTTTTGCAAACATCACTGCCACCCCCCACCCCCACAGAACAGTTCCATTGCATGAATAGAAGCCATGTATCCGTTAGTAGTCTCGCCTTTTGGTCATAACACCCACTAGATTCCTAGAAGCCCCAGATCATCAAGTGACATTGAATGACTGCCTTTTTGTGGATTGGATCTACCAGATTTTTTAAGTTACATCTATGTGTTCACCCATGTGTGCATATAGGCATGAGTATAAGAACCTGGGGAGGCCAGAAAATGTCATCTGATCACCTAGAGTTAGAGTCACAGGGGGCTGCCTGTAAGCTGCCTGATTTGGGTATTGGGAAGTGAACTCAGATCCTCTGGGAGAACATTGTGTGCTTTGAACTACTGGGCCATCTCCCCTGTTCCTATTCTGGATATTTCATATGTGGATATATTCATATAATACACGGTCTTTGTGGGGGTCATTTTTCACATGTCCCGTGTTTTCAAGGTTCACCTATGCTGTGCATGGATCTGAGACTTTAGAGAATTGAGACTGCTGGGTCATTATTATCATATTTAATAAGAGTAGTTTTAACATGTGAATGCGTTTCTAAAGTGCACACTCGGGCTTTGAGAATTCATGAGGCGGCCAGGACAATATTGAATGCATTCAGTTGAAGCAATGAAATGATAGTAATTTCCATTTTTTTTGTTCTTTATGAAGTTTAGATAACTTACTTTTCATCTACTTTACCTACAAATGAAAGTGGCAGGAAACCAGGTGAGGGAAAGACCTGCTTTCTTCTGCTTGTCATTTCAAAATATACAGCTGATGTTGCTGGAAATTCAAAAGGGAAAATGTTATGTTTGGATAAAGAATAGCAATGGCTGGATTTTTGACAAGGAAACACACTCAATTGTCTTTCTTGAAAGCAGTATGCTACCGATAGTTCCTAATATTTAGTAATTTCAAAAGCCTCAGAGAGAAGCATCAATCATTGCCACGTTGTTTGTTCTTGCTTCTAATGATCCACACTAGTCAAATAAAGATCAAAGTTTAGTCCTCCTTGGTATTTAAAGACTTTAGGCATTCTGTCCTACAGAATATCTTTAGGTCTGTGTATTGTGCTTCGAAAAAGTCATTTCATGATGTGTACAGTATAGGGGTCCAGAAAAATTAAAATTACAGGGTCCTTTTTGAAGTGCTATCTTGTTTTTTTTTTTTTTCAACATGAAATGCCCCTCCCCACCTTGGCAACCAAGCCTAAGCTCATCTTAATTGCCTGTGCCTTATCTGGCAAGCTGCCCGGTAAATCAGATGAATGGCAACAATACTGGGATCTTGTGTGCCCACTTTCTAAAGGGCTTTGTGCTTGCTTTATGCTTTTTTTCCTCCCTTTCCCAATTTGTTGGTTAGACTCAATTATTTGGCTCTTTTTGAGAAGGCTCTGGGCGAAATGCCATTTATCTAGCTTTTCAACTTTAGGGGACATGTTTTCTTAACAGATTTCTTTAGGAAGTGAAGTTCTTTAACCTGGCTCCCCCCCCCCCCCCCCAAGATATTCTGAATTTTGGTCACTAGCAGATTCTTTCAAGAATTTTGTTTTTGTTTTTGTTTTTGTTTTCCAAAGTCTAGACAAAATTTCTCAGGGGGATTGCTGAAAGTGCATATTTTCTTAAAAGAGAAAGAGATAAAAATCCCTTGCTCTCTTAAATTTTTAAATTTGGCAGATCTATCCAGATCTCTCTGTTGGAGGAAATGAGAAAGTTTGATTAAGCCCTAATGTCAAGGAAATTGAGTTGGCTGGGCTTCAAGGAGTAGGAGGGGCTGGCCCACTAAAGATCTGTGTCAGAGTCTTGGATGGCACTGGAATCGGGACAGGGTAGTTATTTTCTTTAGTAGGGCAAACTCTGGGGAAAAGCACAAGCATCCAGCAAGGTGCTCTCATGTGCCAGAGGGTTGTGTAAATTTGATGTGCGCTCTGGTGCAGGGCTATACTCTTGTGAGCTGTGCTTTTCTGTTACTTTTGCTATTGCCACCACTGTTTTGCAAATGGAAAAGCCAAGGCTCAGAGTTTCTTTATCCTGGAAAGAGGAAGTCTGTGTTCAGTCTGTCTTTGCCATTAAAGGAGGCGATTGTTACAGTGGTTTTACAACTGATGAGACAGACACAGGTAGATGTGTGTGAGAATACAAGATCTTCAGAGTGATACACACGTAGAAGATGCTATTACTCATTCCTACAGAATGGACTTTTCTGCCAGTGACCCTTTTGTGTAGGATGGATACTCTTCCACTCCCCAGGTCTTTTAAGATCTTAAGGATGCTCTACCACCACTGCTCTTAGCTTCTTCTGTTCTTGGCCCTTTCCAGTTAATGTGGACACTTGGGCCACGTGTTGCCTGCTCAGAAGCCAAGTGAGTAGAGCAAGCCAGTCACTGCTGAGAATTTACCAGATAAGGCCCCCTCAGCAGTATGAGGCTATGTCTGCCCTAATTCTGATTGCAAAAAAAGTGCTTACTGAAAGCTTTTAGCAGTTCTTAAAATCACAAGGGTAACTATATAACTGAGTTTTTATGTCTAGAGTTTTTAAAACATAGGATTCATTTGTCAGTTTCCTCCATATTTTCTATTTCCCTAATTAAAACATATTTATTGTGAAAATTTAATATTGAAATGGAAAACCAAGCAAACACTTTCTCACAACAAAGAGATCTTCATCAATATACTTCTACATTTCTTTTCCTAAGAAAAGTTAATGTTTAACTCTCTCTCTGTCTCTCTCTCTCACACACACACTCTGTCTCTCTCTGTCTCTCTTTCTGTCTCTCTCTGTCTCTCTCTGTGTGTCTCTGTCTCTGTGTCTCTGTCTCTGTCTCTCTCTCTTACACACACACACACACACACACAGCACTACTTCTTTCATGGGTTCAGTGCATAAGGAATGTATGTGCCATTTCTCCTGTTGATTCTCATTTTTGAAACGGTATTTATACAGCCAACGAGCTGGAGCTGGATTGTACCCCTATGCTGTGCTTTCCTCGCAACGGGATAAAATGTAGTCGTTGACTTTCTGAAAGAAATAGTGGGTCAAAGGCTCACCGTGAGTCCCCTATGTCTCCCTGCCTTCATCTGTGGCTCTTACTCTGTTGGTGCTGATACTGTTAAGGGAATTAAACACATGGTCTTGGCATGCTAAGCACACGGGCATATGCAGCATAGCTTAGTAAACATGTTTTCTGCAAATGATAAGGCTATTGTGAGATCGATATAATGATAGATAACTACTACTGATCAAGAGCCTAAATAGGAAGACATGGGGAAGGCAGAAGGCCAGCTTCCAGGTCATGACTCCCAACAATAATACTCTCTAGGATCCAGCCACTTAGTCTCAATTTTAATTTTCTAAATTATAGTACTATAATCTTCCAAGAAATAAGGAAAATAAAGGATGCAAAATATTTTTAAGTTACTAGTGAAAGTTATCTACAAATTTACTTTGCTGTCTGAGTGTGTGTGTGTGAGAGAGAGAGACAGAGAGACACAGAGAGAGAGACAGAGAGACAGAAAGAGAGACAGAGAGAGAGACAGAGAGACAGAGAGACAGAGAGAGTGTGTGTGAGAGAGAGACAGAGAGACAGAAAGAGAGACAGAGAGAGAGACAGAGAGAGAGACAGAGAGACAGAGAGAGTGTGTGTGAGAGAGAGACAGAGACAGAGAGACAGAGACAGAGAGAGTTTGTGTGTGTGTGAGAGAGAGTGTGTGTGTTTGTGAGAGAGAGACAGAGACAGAGACAGTGTGTGTGTGTGTGTGTGAGAGAGAGAGAGAGAGAGAGAGAGAGAGTGTGTTTGTAGAGGAAAGAGAGGAAAGGCTGTGGGGTTGGAGGATATTACACATGGCTGAACACAAATGGCCACTAGATTATAAATCTTCATGGCATCATGAAGGGAATAAATATTGCTTCTGTTTTATCCAAAAAGTATTAAAGTATTTTTTCTGTATTAGAAAAACCCACAAAAGTATCAGTTTGATAATTACATTCATGATATAAGGTTTTTTTGGGGGGGTTATTTATTTATTATTTATTTATGGTTGGCTGGCTTGGTTTTGGAGGCAGAGTCTCTCTGTGTAGCGCTGTCTGTCCTGGAAAGAGCTCTGTAGGCCAGGCTGGCCTTGAACTCTCAGTGATTGACCTGCCTTTGCCTCCCAAGCAGATCCTTGCTTCTTACTGTTTTCAGTCTTTATTACTGATTAAAATTAATTTATATACTTATTTTTACCACAATTTAATTTCTGAATGCATAATTGAAAAAGCGATGCTTGATGTTGATGGACTAAACCAATTAAATGCTTGTTTGTTTTTAAATTTTTTTTTTTAATTTTATCGTTCATCACTTTTCACCTGCACTGTACAAGGTCCTGATTCATTCTGCTGCAGGCACTTCCCCATCATGGTTTGTGATTCCATGCATGGACTTATAGTGAGGTTTTCTGAAAGGATAGGAGAGGGAGTTCAAAATTTAGATTTTTAAAAAAATTTGACAGGAAACCAAAATTTAAAAGTTTAAAAACCTATGTAAAGAGTCTTACTGGATGTGATTGGTGTAGTGCAGTCGTAAAACAACCATTCAGTATTATTTATGGGATGTGTGTTCTTTGTCACTCATGTGTTTTATGTTAGAATCCATCAGCAGATCACCTCTCTGATATCAGGCACTCTTCTAATCGTGTGTCTGTTGCTCTTTCGACCTTCCCCCCAGCCCCAAAGCAGATGCTGGTATCGGTTGTCTCATTTAACTGATGGGACTGGCACACTGAAGAGATAAGCAGGGGCTCCTGGGCATGCAGATGATGAGGGGGCAGAACCAGGAACTGAAATCTAGCAGAGGCCTACTGCTAGTCTGAAGGATAATCATTGAATCAGAAGTCTGCAGGTGGGAAAGAAGTAGCCAAGGTGGCTTACAGGGCAGAAGTGGCGCTAGAGAAGATTGGAGTGGTGAGAAAGACTTCTCAGCAAAGACTCTGCCACACTTGCTGACTTGATGGACAAGGAGGAAGCCCAAGGATGAAGGTTGGGGCTATCTCAAGTAAGTGTGACACAGTGGTTTGAAATTCAGAGATTTGGGTTCTTGGGGTTTTCTGATCACAAAATGATTCTTATTTATGGTAAGATTGTACAACTTTTAAATATGTCAACTGAGTTTCAAGTGATCACAGGAAGCGTGATAACATTTAATTGTGTTGTTCGAATGCCTTTTTAAATTAATGTATAGAACCACAATAATCAAAGAAAAAGAGGCTGTCAGCTGGAGAGTGGGGGTGGGTAGGATGAGTTGGAGGAGGGTCCTTAGAAGGAGGGGGAAGTGATGTAATTTTATTTCAGTTAAAAACATACAACTCCCCCCTCAAAATGTTAGAGGATCTACTCTTGAAGAGGAGCCAGGGTGGGTTCCCAGTACTCATTTTCCAGAGCTCACCACTGCCTCTAACTCCAGCTCCAGGGTCCAACACCGTGCCTGGCCTCCACCTGCTTTTCACTTATGTGCACTGTCCCACACAACAGATAAACACATCAGAAGTAGAAACAAGAACAACCCCCTCAAATCTTAAAGTGGTAGTGACTTTAAACATTTAAATATCTATAGATAATTTTATAATGTATTTGTATGCTTGTTTATATAATTAATAATCTGTGAGAGGAGAACTATGACCATTTTCTTTTTCCTAAAGATAATTTTACAGTGAATGTCTTCACCCATAAAATATTCTTGTAATTTAGGAGTAGAATAATCCTAAATTTGATCATAATGCAAACAATAAAATTACTCTGGGAGATTCTGTTAATTTGTATCTCTGAAATGTATGTGACACCTTGGGTACCATTTCATCAGCAGTTTGAATGTCCTCCTGAGAATCTTTGTACACTTGAATTCACTTGCTACTTTTTGTTACACCCATAGCTGCAGCTACATGAAGCCTTTGTGTACTGTGCTCTTATTTAATTGCACTCAGTACCTGGTTCACATAGAATATTGGCAAGGAGTGTCAGGACTATAATCAGATAGGAAAGGGGAGAACATGGTCTTTGCTCCTTTACTCTGCCTAAAATCTCCCTGCCAGGGATATTTCTAGTTATTTGAGGTTCTCTACCTATGAATGGTCACAGTATAGGGACTCTGGGACTAACATGACTATTTCTCAAAAAATACTTACATGTGATACATTGTAGAGAATTAAAGCCACAGTTTGAGTAATTCCGGATGAAAACAATTTTTCCTTAAAATTATGTGGTGAACCACCTGGGACAGGTGAAGTCATGTATCTTAGAGGAGAGTCTACCACCTTCAGTCCAGTGAGGGGATTAGCGTGATCCCTAACTGCATTCTAAATATCTATCCTTGTAGTCACAGATAAGTGTAGCTTTCACGCCTCATCCAGAAATTTCTCTTTGCAACAGGAGACCATTATGAAAAACCAAACTGGTCAAAATCCAGAGAACAGGTGATCACAGGGTACCAGCCTTAGCCAACACAAGTCCTGCACCTGAGGCTCAGGGGAGATTGAGGAAGAGAGGCCCGAAAGATTTTAAGAGTCAGAGGACCAGGTGTGAAATTGTGTTTTGTAGAAATGACAAGGCAGCTTCACTCATGATACCCGAAAGTATGCTGCATAAGCAAGACATGAAGAAGAAGAACGCCAGTAGACGTACCAACCTGGAAGGGAGAAATCTTCTGTAGACAGAGAACCTCAGGCAACTAAGAAGGAGTCTTCTCCGGGGAGTAACTCCTTAACTGCTTAGTCACTAACAAGTAGTCATCCCTGCTTTCACACCCCCATAGCCACCCGCCCCCATACTGCTAAAGGGCATGAGCTGCTCGTATTGATGTGTGTGTGTGTGTGTGTGTGTGTGTGTGTGTGTGTGTGAAACATTAACGACTTAAGGAAAAGAAGGCCATGGATTCAAGGAGGAGCAAGGGAGGGGTTGGAGTAAGGAAAGAGAAGGGGGAAAATAACATAATATTTTAGTCAAAAATTTTCTGGCCATTTGGGACAAAATTGGGATGGCTTTGGCCTGGAGATCTGCCAACTGTTGCCTAAGGTTTTTACTTTGTTTTCTACTTTGCTATGTAACACTTTGACTTCCCAACCGTTAATTTTTTTTTAATACTCCATTTTGGTTCTTCATAACCAATGGACTATTTTACATAAATTCTTGAGATTATTAATTTCTTCCATCTTTTGATCTAAGATGTTAAGTTTGAATGTAAAACTGTAAAGTTGGGCAAACTACCACCGTGGTATTCTTTTGGTAACTACCACCATCTGTGTTTGTATTTCGGTATTATCTACACTCATGCCCACTTCCTGTTAACCTTTTAATGAACATACTTTATGAATTGTCTTGAAAGTGTATTGTTTAGAGATTCATTATCAGCCTGGTTACTTGCCAGGGTGACACATTAGCACAGAGCGCGTCCTCCATCTGCTTCTTCCCACAATCCCCCCCAAACAGTCATCAAGTAGGAGAATTGCAATATGCAAATAAGCCATCTGCAGCCTCCAAATGGGGCGGGGGGATAGCTTCCAGTTTTAGGCAGAAATCTGTCAGGGGTTGGTCTTAATTTCAGCAGCCTTCCTAAAAGGGGAGGGACTCTGCAGAAATAGCAGGACTGAAAATTCCCCCATGGCCAAAGGGGTATTCTAATTGGGTACCCAGGACACTTGTAACAAATCTGTTTCCACATTGCACCCTTTTCCATCTGAGATGTCTCACTTGATCCTTTTAATCCTGAATCAAAACTATAAATGGGGGTGGGGTGGACACCAAGTCGGATGTTTAGAGGAATCCTATTGGGCATTTAATATACCAATCGCCATTGTCCTGTTGCACACAGCTCTGTGGGCTCTCCTGTAACATTGGATGCTCTTGAGTGAATGAGGAGGAAGAGTTGGGTTTCATGGAAGCAACAGCCTCACAAGGCCACTCAGGCTGGGACTCAGTTTCAATGGATTCTAGTCTAGGACCCCTGTTACTGCTTTGTGGCTGAGCCAGATCAGTGGTGAAGGGTTCCAGCAAGCCATGCTCCTTTACAAATAACCCACCTCCCTGACAGTTCCTTACCTGTGGTGCTCATTGTGGAATGTGTTTGTACATTTCACATGAGATGCTGTTGACAACAACCTTGTGTGAAAGGTGGGGAGAGGGTAGGTCCATTTCATAGGGATGGAAGTAAGGAAAGAGAACAACACCTTTGCAGCGACAAAGCAGGTGGTAAGTGAGGTGTAAGTGGGCGAATCAGCATGCCATTGGAGCCCCCCTCCCCCAGCTTGGTGCTCCATTACTGTGGTCCATGACCCAGAAGACAGGGGGGCACAGGCGGGACTCTGGAAATATCTAGGGGCTGAGAAATGTGTTGGGGTGGGAAGGGAAGGAGACTGTTGACTCAGTTTCCTATTTGCGGTTTCACAGAATGTTAAGCGATAGTATTTTCAAAGTGAAAGGGAGACTGAGGTCACTCTGGAGAGCGTGTCCCAGCAAGTCTATCTTAAACTTTGATCATCCCCAGGCAACGAGAGAAAACTGTAATAAGCAGCTGTCTTGCTGCCCGAGGCCACTGAGCAGTGCAGAAGTTCTCCTGCCCCCCCCCCCCCCCCCCCAATCCCCGGCCCTGTGTTCTAGGCTTCTTCCTCTGTGTGCCTCTGCTTGAACTTTAGGGTGCTGGGGATGGGGACATGTCCTCTCGATTCTGGTAGCGCTTCCCACAGGGGCCTCTGGCCATGGAGTACAGCAGATGGCTCCTCCAGGACCCTGTTTCTTTGCTCAGCAGGTGCAGGTCTGGGATGGGTTCTGATCTCTACCTAACACCTGTTCCTTTTCTGCCTCCATATGTCATGGGACTCTCAGTCCATGTCAGTATTTTCAATTTGCTGTGGCCTCAGGTCATGTTTAGGGATGAATAGAGGGAGGTGAAGAGAGGTGGGGGCTTTATGGCCAGTGAAGATGGCCTGCAATTAGAGAGCTACTCCTACCACCATAGATGCCTCAGTGGACCTTGTCTGGCTTCAGGTGCTGCCTTCTTGGGGTGCTCTCCTTTTGTGTGTTTCCTGTCTTGTGTTTGTTCTTGCTATACTGTTAACAATACAACAGACTTTATGTTTATGGACTATTCACACGGCAGTATGGATTGATCCTCCTTTTCCTCTCATCCCCTTCCCACTTTCCTTTCTCTTTCTCCTTCTCCTTCTCCTTCCTCCTCTTCCTTCTCCTCTTCCTCCTCCTCCTCATCCTCATCCTCCTCCTCCTCCTCCTTTCAGGCAGAGGATGTAGCTCAGCAATAAAGTGCTAGTCTAGCCCCATTTTGAGCCCCAGCACTTAGGAGGGGGAGGAGCAAGAAGTAGAACAGAAATTTAATGTCGTTAAGGTATGGCTCATCCCAGCATAGCTCTGCCAGTAACCAAGGCGTGGCTCAGGACTCCTGATGCAGTTCTTAAGAAGCTCATGGGTACCTGGGATAGAGGTACGAAATGTTAGATTCTGCAGGAGTGGGGTCCGTGTTAGAGGGCTTCCCTAGACATCTTCTTCCCCAGGTGCTTTTGCTAGGGCATAGCCGCCATTGATTTCCTCGAGTTTCTTTGGTGAGCTGTTTGTGTCTCCTGGGGCCTTCGTAGATTCTGAGCCTTTAACCTGTGAAAGAGGCACGGGAGAAGAAAGGCCTCGAGGACGGCCTCTCTTTACTGTACGGATTTGGGGTCCCTTTCCCTCTGTACCTGCAGAAGGCGGGGCAGCTGCTCTGGCTTTCACTTGTGTCAGGCCCCGATTCAGCTGATTCCCTCGACGAACCTGCAATTCTGCTACGAATGACTAAATAACATGTTTCAGATATTAAACAGGAAAGCAGGGACTCCAAGTCTGCCAGATTCCGTAGCCAGCGTTCTTTCCATGCTCCCAAGTTACAAAAACATCAGTTCTCAGTCTTTTTTTTTTCTGTCCCTTTTCCTTTCTTTTTTTTTCCTTCTTTCTTTCTTTCTTTCTTTCTTTCTTTCTTTCTTTCTTTCTTTCTTTCTTTCTTTTTTTTTTTTTCCACAAGGCGCTCACATGTGTGCATACATACATTCGTGTTTAGGAATCACCTACTGCCTTGTTTGGGGTAGGGCAGTTTTACAGTTGGTACTGTTTCTCATGCCGGGCTAGCTGTCCTGTGGGCTTTCTGGCACTCCTGTCTCTGCCATGCATTTCCCTGTAGGAAGAGTGGTATTTTATACCTTGCCACAGTAGGCCTTACATGGGTTCTGAGATTTGAACCAATGTCTTTGTGCTTGTGGGTCAAACACTTTTACCCTCTGAGCTGTCTCCCCACTACCCCAATTTTCCTAAGACTCACCAAGTGGAAGTAGTTTGGGCTTTGGGGAGTAATGGCAGAGCCATCCACATCACCCACATTTTATTCCTGGTATAGCTCGGGGCTCTTTTTGACTGAGGGCCTGCAACATAGTCACTCAGGGAGAAAGAAGAGTGCTGAATGTGAAGTGTTAGCAGGCACACCCCATCTGCCTTACAAATGAAGTAATTAGATTCATCGTAATTATAGGGTGTTTTAGATGTAGTTGTATTGGCATGGAATGCTTTATTTTTAATTTTGAGAGTATAATTTGTATGTCATAGTATGAATGTCATCAATTAAAAATAAATAAATCGCAGTGTGCTATGCTGTGCTGTGCTGGCATTTTGAAAAGGTATTTATTATGGTCTTCCTGTGGCCCTTCCTCCCTCTGTGGTAATTATGTAAACAAAGAATAAAGCCCAGGTAGACCTCCTGTGGCAGAGGTTCCAGATGACATGTGCAGAAGATGCCTGCTGTACAGAGTGGCTCTGTGACTCCTGGAAGGATGGGAATTGTATGTTAGGGAGTCAGTGCTCTAGGGACCTACTAGTGTGACCAGAGACTGTGAAGAGTCTGCGGAGCCTCTACGTGTCTCCAGTTTTGTACTTCTGCTGTTGCGCTCAGGCTGGCTATGAAGATGACTATACAAGAACTGAAGAGCTTCAAGAGCCTGCTAGAGAAGTAATGTCTCTGCAAACTAGCATTTTGCCCAAGCCACTGACTATCTGAGACCTACATTACCAGTTGATCCTGGCAAAGTTCCACTCCTCAGAAACACAGTTCCTTATATTACACCTGATCTCGTTGTTCAAAATAATAGGTCGTATTTAAACTGATCCCAAGTGGACTAAGTGTTTGCCATTGTTACCAACATGTTTTAGAAAAATGTAGTCTTTCTCCTGACTCCCTCACTTCCTTAAATGCCCCAATCTAAGTAGAACCTGACAAGTGGTTAGGAATAGGGACATGAATGAGTTCCTCAAATATAGCACCACTTACAAGTGACTGCCCTTGTAAAGCTGGCTCCATCACTTCGGTATGGGCTAGCCTCAAACTCATCTGCCTGTGTTAACTTTGTCTAACTCTGGGTCCCCCCACCCCCACCCTTAGTGTGCAGCAGCGTGCTGTGTTTCGAAGCCAACACTTCAAATGTAGTGATGTTAAGACGAGCAACTTTAAAGTGTAACCTGGTTCCACTGGAGGCATTACCGGTAGACTTGGGGCTCTAGTCTCTCTGGGTTGCTGCTTTACTCACTTCTCTCCCTTTCTTTAATGGGCAGCTTTAGTTTGAAGTGAAATTCTGGGTAGATTTTCCCTGTTCAAATTGCATATTGGGCAGTACCCATTAGTGGTGCAACCCTGCCAGCTGCCCCTTTATGTATCTCCAGTGGGAAACAAGGCTGTATGTAGGTTGCCAGCTAGGGATTGATCTCAGATCCAATTCCATTAGAGCAGCTTTAGTATTTTTAGAAGTCACACTCACCCTAACGCAGCATATGGTGATATGTAATGGCTGTGTATAAAAATCCATGTTTTAATTGACTTCTAGAAAATTAAATTGCCTTTTTCCCCCCTTTCCGTCAAGCTGCATGAGGCTGCATCAGAGTTCAGGATGTGGCCTTCACCGAGGATTCAGACACAAGCTGGGATGTTGGCCTTTGAAACTGTGCGGCATTTGGGTAGCTGGGAATCAGGAGACTTGGTTTGGCATAACATATCCAACATGTTTTAGAAAAAGCCTATTCATCCTGTGCTTCTGGCCCTTGATTATCATCTCTTAAGCAGTGGGGTTGCGTGATCTTGACATCACATCACATAATCTCAGCAGTCTTATAGCTTCATGATGGAAAGGAAATGTGTTTGTGAGTCTCCTGAAACCCTAACATTGGAGCTCTGTAGTGTGGGTAGTTCTGCAGCGTAGTGGAGGGAAGTCTAGGGGACCAAGATGCTGGCTTTGGCAGTCGCACACCGCATCCTTGCCAGCTTCGGAGGATGTCTTGCTTTGTATTCACAGAGAGTCTGGCTTGCCTTAAGCCTTTCTTTCACGATCATCCTGTTGTTGGTGGGCATCTCTCATCTCATTTTCCTCATTCACTCGTGTTCAATGTGGCTCTGTAAACTCTGGCTTTCAGGAGCTTTTTCCATTATTACTTCCTACATATATTCTGCCTTCTCTTACACTACTGTTGAAAGTGTAGTTTCAAAGCCATCTACTATGGAGTCACATGGAAACAAGAAAAGAACAAAATTCTTGTAACCAGGTCTCTCAAATGAGACATAAAAATTTTAATTTTTTTGGTGAGGTTTCCAAATGATTTCTTTTGTTGATTTGTTGCTGCTGCTGCTGCTGTTGTTTTTAACTAAGCTTTGTGAAATCTGGATCTTACCATGCCCAGGCTAGCTTTAAACCTGCATTCTCCCTCCCCGTACTTCCCAAATGCTAAGATTAAGGCCTCACAACCAATGTCCTTGGGAATTGAGGATATAGCTTTTTTTTTCACATTCTGAGTATCTTAATAGTAACTCAGATTTAATGGGTATTTTTGAGCAAATGAATTAACAAATAAGTGGATGAATTTGTGGTTAAAAACTGGAAAGCCCTGAAATTGCCTTTCCAGCTTTGTGATAGTAAAGGCTCTGAATGTTTAATTGATGGATGAAGAGCTCTGATAACAGAGCTCTATGTGGTTAGTTTACTTCCCAGATTTTTTACCTTCCTTTAAAATTCTTTAAGACAGTGCATCTGTGGCAGACATTTCAGAGGAGCTGGACTTGTGCCCTGTGCCTGCTGGGCCACCGGGCCACCAAACTGAGTGCATCCTGTGTTAGGCTGTTACTGACACTGTCCTGAGCGTTTCTGAACGTGTCACTCACTGTTCCTGGGTGTTTTGAGTTTGTGCTTAATTGCACTCCTCTTCTTTGAGACGCTCACAGCCGAGCATGGATGTGGGGTGTCACGTGACCTGGTTAGACAAGGGAGCATGTTGAAAGTAAGTAGAAAGCAGAAGACACCCCTAGATCCTGTTCCTTCTTGCTTTAAGACCACTTGCAGCTGTGATACAGCTCATAGAAAAGAGCAACAACCCCTGTGGAATAATCATGCAGCCTCAGTAGATTCTGAGCTCTGTGAGTCACGTGGGGCTTTTGAGGCCCAGTCTCTGCGTGGTGGTGCCAGGCCGGGGAGGATTTCTTTATTAATGGCTGTTTCATCTATATCGATTAGAGGATTAGAACGCTAATTGTTTAGGAGCTGGCCGATTCTGTGCGTGGGTTCAGTCAGACTGATGTAGAGGACGATAAATAGGGGATGACTTCATTTGTGACCTTTGATAGTGGAGGAAAGTGCCCAGAGTCTGTGCCTGCTGCCTCATGCTTTGGCTTCGGTCGGAGCTCTGACCTGGAGATAATGATTCTGTGCTACGTGAAGAAGCGAGCCATCTCTGGCCTTCACCATTAGAAACTGTTCATCTAAGAACACGAGCCTCAAAACTGTGAGCCACACATGTGGTTAGCCGTGTGATGTGCATGTAGCAGTTTCAGCATGGCTCCGTGTCTTTTTGGCAGTACATTTTGTTTTCAAAAAAAAAAAAAAAAAAAAAAGAAAAGAAAAGAAAAGAAAAAGAAAAAGAAAAGAAAGAAAAATGTGTTCTTTGGCAATTCATTCTTCAGAGATGAGGATCCAGTTCTGTCACCCTAGAATTCACTGTATGCCTCCTGAACACCGTCAGTGTTTATGGTGTTCCTAACCTACTTTGTCCAGTCTTTTGTCTCTGATGGAGTTTCATATGTAAGTTGATCTTAGAGGCTTCTTCCAGCTTTCATAGACTCTGATTAAGCAGGTTTTGTTTTCTGATAATCAATTCAATTAAAACTACATTTCCTCTTACTCTTTAGACTTCATCGTGCCTTGCATAGATTCCTAATTTCTTACTTTGAAATTTAGTTTCCTCCTCTGGCCTTCTCTTTATATATATATTTATTGGAAATGTACTTTGCATTTTGAAATGCTATAGAAAGGTTCTGTATATCAGCGGATCAATCATCTTTGATCTTAGGTAAGTTCTTTGTGTTAGAAAGCTGGGCTGATTGTATTTTCTTAACAGCCTGTGGTGTTTTCAGGGTGGAGCTAGTCTGTGAACTTGGTTCCTCTCAGGTTTCTGAGCAGTAGCAGTGGCCACAGTGTTGTGGTTTTGGCTATGAATTCTATGATGAGCAAATGTTTCTTTGTTGATGCGCTGTGTCCCAGTTAGGGAGATTAGGTCAGGAGGGTGCTAGTGTCACTGATATATTGATAATTTATTTGCTACATTTATATGTCAATGAACTGTTAGGGGTTGGGGCCTAGCAGGAGGAAGTAGATTACTGTCAAATGGCTTTTCCAAACATCTTAGTGTTAGTTATCCATCTTCAACCCTCCCATCCTTCTAAGCACACAAATCTCCCTCCACTTAATTCTCCTTTTCCATTATGAGGGAAATAGACCTTTCGTTTTTAAAATTTAAAAATTGGTTTATATGGGTATACTGTCACAGAGGGAACATTCATAATAAGAATTATGTGTGTTCAGGGGAATGGAGAGAAGCTAGTTTCTATGACTCACATGACCTCTGAACTGAAGCCATAGTTCATTACCGGTTTTCCCATTGATAATGGTGTGGTAAGGTGGGTGTGAGGAAAATATCAGTCTGTCTCCTGACATTCCTTAACTCATCAGTGAGAGAATTATATTAAGTTACCCCCACTATAGATGTACTATGGCTAATTAAAGCCAACAAATAATTTACAATGCAGCCTCTATTTTAATTAAGTATGAATTGCTAATCCTATTATGGAATGGGATAGTTCAATAGTTCTACACTGAGTATGCTAGGTTGGGTATGTGTAAATAAAATAATGTTAGAATGTTACATTTCTTTATTTTCTTACACTTAAAAAGGTGTTTTAAATTTGAATTCATATAACAAGATATATAAGTTCACAAAGAACTTATAATACAGGCTTATATATGCTACATTGTTTATTTTCTGACTCTGTTTATATTTAGAGTTAGGGGACTAGAGGAATAAATGGTATGTCTTTTCCCTCAAGATAATTATTTTACTGTGCTCCTACTAGTTTTAGATTGCTCTACAACAGCCCTTTCTTTCATTGGGAAAGATGATGAGCAACGGCTTGAAAGAAAGACCTTTATTTGTTTCCTTGAGCTGTGAGGGAGGAGTAGATGGTAAAGAAGGCAGCCCTAACTATAGGGGTTGTGATGGCTTGAATATGCTTGACCCAGGGAGTGGCATGATTAGGAGGTATAGCCTTGTTGGAGTAGGTGTGACCTTGTTGGAGGAAGTGTGTCATTGTGAGTGTGAACTTTAAAATCCTCGTCCTAGCTCCCTGGAAGTGAGTCTTCTCCTAGCAGGCTTCAAATGAAGATGTAGAACTCTCAGCTCTTCCTGAACCATGTCTGCCTGGACACTGCCATGCTCTTGCCTTGATGATAATGCACTGAACCTCTGAACCTGTAATCCAGCCCCAATTAAATGCTGCCCTTATAAGAGTTGCCTGTTCAGTAAAACTCTCAAGACAGAGCCACATAGTTAATGTTCTCATTCTGTCACATTCCTTTTGGTATTTTGGCATGGATGTATTTGGTGAGAAATAGCCATCCTAGCTGTCCTTGACGCTAATTTTCTTGACTTTTATTGTAATATAAATCTACCAAACAAATAAGGCCTATAGATTGAAAAGTATAGACTTAGGCCAAGGTCAGGAGTTTCTGTTCTGAAGTGAACCCTGTTTCATGCAGAGCCACATCAGGTCTTTAGACTTTGCAGGAAGTTTTGGTTCCTGGCTTACAGTATTACAGGGGTTCAGGGTGGTTATATAGAAACACTACAATTTTTCCAGGTCCTTGACATCGTTTTCAAAAATTGAAGAAGCACACATAGATCACAAAGTGGCACTCTTGATTCAGAAGCAAAGTGATAGATCTGATGCTACTGTATCTCCTTAACTGTGTGTGCCCAAGGGCACAGGATATTGTTTGAGGACTCCTTTGGGGGTTCAGGAAGAGGATGAGTTTGGTTGCTAGATATAGGGTGTGGTAGTTTTCTATTTTAATTACAAGTTGAGTTATATAAGCCTTTTTAAAATTGGGCACGCCCTTTCTTATAACGTGTGATTTTAATCGTAGGTGTACCCAGGTAGACAGATGACAGTATTTATTACTGTGTACAGATCAGGACTAGTTTAGATTATATTAGACTCTTTCCTCCAGTTCCTGCATATGGTTTGATCACGTTTAAATGGAAACTGACTACAAGTGGACCTACTGAAGTGTTACTAAAGGAGAAGACGCTTATTCGTTTGTTTGAAGATGTTTATGTGTGCCGCTCAGTTCTGATGGCGGTCCAGGAAGCTAGGTGTGTTATTAGGAGAGGGGTGTGTGCATAGCTAATGCAAAGTGGAATTTTAGGTTGCTAAGCTACTCCTGGTCTTGACTTAATACCTCAAGGTAGGGACTGTTTCTGAATAGCTTGGAAGGTTGAAAGCCACACGGTAACAGTTGGTATTTAGTTTCTCTTTGTCAGCCAAGTAGTAGCAGCAAGAGGTTATGGACGCACCATCAAGACTTTGCCAGATCTGCCAGAGTAGGCAAAGCAAGTGGATGCTTCTGCTTCTTTGGCAAAAGGTTTGGTTATCTTACCTCATCTCCTTGCTATGCTTTTCCTAGAATATTACTTGGGGTTGGACATGGGATTTGTATGTAAACATGCATGTACAAAATTTGTGAATGTTGTTTTAAAAATAATAATCTCCTAAAAAGAAGGTTTTAGCATGAGCAGCCCTGCCCTTAGATTTGGAAGACTGGACTATATTGCTAGACCTGTGCAGAACACTTGTCACTAAAGGCAGCATGAAGGTAGTTAATACCAGATGGGCACCCTCCATGATGACAGTTTGTCTGGTCGCTCTGAAATCCCCAGTGTTTTGTTCCACATCACATCCCCACCTTCCAAATAACACTATGCTGACTTTTCAGCTGAACTCTTTGCATAAGGAAAGCTTATGGGGCATCATTCAGCCATAGTAGGGTGATGTAACTGAATTATTACTCTATTCACCATGCTGATTTTAACTCTGGACAATGACTCTCTTAATGCTAATAATGCTTCAGTATAAGTGCTAATTGGAAAATGGTAAAGGGAATTAGACACTATTATCTATGGCTCAGGATGATTCTTTCCCCATTTTGCATATTTACTAGCTATGGAATTAAAACCCTTATCCTACATCAAACCGAATATTGAGTTTATACTGGGAAGGAATTGACATTTAATTCCAGTTGCTTCTGTGGAGTCTACTGAATTGGTGTTATTTACCTTTAGAGCCCAAACCAACATGGGGGTCACTGGTCTGTTTCTTTGTTTGACTGTTAGCTGTGCTCCTTTTCTTGGGTGATTTTATTTATACTTTTAATTTTTATAATACATACTCTGCTCTATCAGAAACTAGAAGAGAATGGGAATTTGTGGTTCCTTCACATGTGTATGTGTTGTCTAGTATCTTCCCACTGTGCTTGGAGCCGAATGTCGGCTGCATCAGTCATCACCTGGAAGGGAACAGAGTCATCAGTGTGAACCTAGTGAATGGAGTCTTTGTTGCTGTAATGGGATCCTCGGTAGTAGGCACCCTGTCTAAGAACTGAAGTTTGGTGGAGTTTGGAGTAAATTGTATGCTTGCTTTCCTTTGAGAACTTTTCCACTTGAACCTAAGCATGGTAAGGCCAGTGCTAAGTCATCTCGTGACATAGTTCAGCCCTGCAGTCAAGATGACATCACATTCCTTACTTTGTGAATGAGGATTACTGCCTGGGCAAGTGTTGCTGGAGGGTGGACCCTGGCTGGGCTGTGGACAAAGATTCAGGATGAGGTAGATCTACCCAAGCTCACAGTTGTCTTAGTTATCTTAGTTTGGGTTCTTTTGGATGACAAACACCATGAGCAGAAGCACCCTGGAAGGAAGGGATTTATTTCACCTTACAGCCCATTGGGAAGAGAAGTCGGGGCAGGAACTCTAGGCAGAGGCCACAGAGGACTGCTACTTACTGGCCTTCTCCCAATGTCCTTCCAGCCTGCTTTGTTATGCAACTGAGGACCACCTGCTGGGAAGAGCACTGTCCCCAGTAGGCTGGCCCCTCCCACATCAGTTATTAACCAAGAAAAATGCACCACAGATTTGTCCACAGGCCAATATAATGGAGGTGTCTTCTCCATTGAAATTCTTCCCAGGTGACATGAGCCTGTGTCAAGCTGACGAGGCATAACCAGCACAGCAGTTGTCTTAGCTGCCAGTTGCTTTGGGATTCTGGAGTCTTTCTGAGTACCCATAAGCCTCTACTCCAGCCCTCTTGGGATGCAGGTTCTGTTTACTCTCTGTGGATGTGTCAGGTTTTCATTGATAAAGAAGCCCTCGGATCTGAAACTACTGCAGCATCTTTGAATGAATGCCTTCATGGACAAGTGTCCCCAGGCAAGGAAACAGTACAAACAACTCTGGACAATGTCAGAGCACCCAAGTGCAGCTTAGTTCATATCCACTTGCTTCTAGCAGTGATAACGATTAATGAGTAAGAATCCATGATTTGAGAAGGACTAGGGAGGACATTAGAAAGAAAAGAACAGGAAGTTAGAAGATATTTGGTTTCACCTGATTGAGATCATTAAACAATATTGTGAGTTTAATGAAGGAATCTTTTTTTGTATGGTGGTTTTCTAGTTTTATAAAATCTGTGCTTGGCTTGAATGTTCTACTTCAGCCCTCTAACCCCACATGTTTCCAAGTGCATAGCTTTCTAGGTTCCCTCCAGGCCCTCAGAAATTAAATTCCCTCACCATTCCATCGCCAGCTCCTGCTGTGTTTGCATGATAGGTAAGAGGCAGTCTGTGTTAGTCAGATCTGCCAATGTCTGCATTCCTAATATATATATATATATATATATAATAAGAATATATATATATATATATATATATATATATATATATATATATATTCTTATTTGGTCAAAATATTCCCATCTTCAGCCGGGTGTGGTGGCACACGCCTTTAATCCCAGCACTTGGGAGGCAGAGGCAGGTAGATTTCTGAGTTCGAGGCCAGCCTGGTCTACAAAGTGAGTTCCAGGACAGCCAGAGCTATACAGAGAATCCCTGTCTGGAAAAACAAACAAACAAACAAAAAATATTCCGACCTTCAACTTGACAAATGAACAATTTCATGATAAACCTATAAGTCCCTAAAATGTTTGGCATTTGAAACTCATCCTTTCTACTTGAAATGAATTTATAATATAATATTTGACTCACAAAAATGAGTTTGTTTTCTTAGCCTGAAATAAGGCAACATCTCTCTCTCTCTCTCTCTCTCTCTCTCTCTCTATATATATATATATATATATATATATATATATATATATATATATATATGGCATAGTCCAGGCATAAGAAAAATAACATGTTTAGTTTATTATTTTTAGTAAAAAACTATGCAATATTGTTTTCCTCAGAAAAGTCTAAAACTTTCTATGCTTGAATTTTTGACAAATATAAACACTTTAGACTAATTTGTTATACATCTGGTGTACCAGAGAGAAATGAGGAAGAAAGCCCACAGTTAATAGTTTAGACAGATTTTGTACCAGAGTGGTATTTAGCATGTCCAGATGTTCTATCTAGAAAAAAATACGGGATGACTCATGCTTTAAGTTATTTTAAAAGAAATCCCTATGAGTCCATTAGGGGTGTGTGTGTGTGTGTGTGTGTGTGTGTGTGTGTGTATGTATGTATGTGTTTGTTTATGTGTGTATACCACATCTCTGTATACTGACACCCAGCTATGGTAGAGTTATCACTATTTCAATGCCAATTAGAACTTTGAAAGCAGCAGTCGAGATGTGGATGAGACTGCTCAGTTGTGGTTAAAGCAACTTGTCTCTGAATCTGATGACTGGCTTTGATTCCCAGAACCCACATGGTAGAAGGAGAGAACTGACTAAAATTGTCACGTGTCACGGTGGTTTAGAGCCGTCACCGAGGCATGTGACTGCATGGGTGGGTGTATGCGCATACATACACAAATCAGTAAATTGACAAACAGTTTAGAGAATGTTATTTTCTTTCATACCATCAACTTAGTTATGGAATAAAATATTGCATATAGTATATATAGGTATAAAATAAGTATAATTGACTACGGTTAGGATTTCACTTAAACTAGAAATAAATGACATGCATGTAACAATTTGAAGAACTCCAAACACGATGTCCTGTTGTTTCTTAAACTTAATAATCCTGTCATGCTTAGAGTTTGGTTTTGGAGTATAGGAGGTGATGGCCACGTTAAAATTTCATGGTTGAAGGACATTTTGTAAAACCAGTGGTAACTAGTAATATGAAAGATGGAACAGCTGCGAACACGCAGTAGCCTGTCATATTTGAGATGTGTATATATGAAAGATTGCCCAGGGTACTTCTTGACTTAGAGAATTTTGAGGTGTTCATCTTCTATAATCCTATGGATTATCTGTTTTCTCCTCCTTTGTGGTCACTGTGGTGTCTTAATTATAGAACCCTAAGAATTTTTGTCGGCTGAAATTCTGGTACCTATTACTGTCTTAACTTTGGAATCTTCCCTTTTCCTATTTGTCTGTGCATACACACAGGTGTGTGTGTGTGTGTGTGTGTGTGTGTGTGTGTGTGTGTGTGTGTGTGTATTTGTGTATGTGTGTGTGTATTGAGAGAGAGATTAGTAGACTATCCTTTTTTTTAACTTTTTCTTCTTAATTTTTTTATGGGATTATTTTTGTAACATTACTTAATTACGGTGACTAATTATAGTTTATGGAAGGAGAAACCCCTTCTGGATTTTGCTTTATTTTCTTCAAATGATGTTCAAATCTCTAAGCTATTAATTTTTTTCATACCATCATTCATATTTTTACATGTAACCTTTAAACTCCGGCAGTGTTTTGATAGACTATAAAGGAAGTGCTCTGAAGTTATGAATTAATTATAGGTAACTTTGGCAACACTAAGCTATTAACCTAACTATTAACATTTGTCTTTCCTTTCTGCTTAATCAGTGATTTTAAAACATTGTTTTCCCATTTCAACATTTTCTCTTCAATCATTTTTATTAGGTTAATTTATGGATAAATTGTTTCTGGTGCCGCGGTGTTTCCTTTCTCTTATTGATCTTTGTGGTTCAGGAAAACAGTACCGTGGGTGATCTCGCCAAGCTGGCAGCTAGTCCCTGTGTTGCTAGAGCTACACTGTTGCATTATTTTTACTGTCTCTTGGTGATGGATTCTTTCAGTCATTGCTTATCTAAAGAACTCTTGATTGTGCTATGGTTTTGAGAAATGTGTATTGCTATGGAGTGGCTATTAGGATGATAACTTTTCATTTCCTTTTGTTTTTATATTTCTAGTATTATCTTTATCGATTTACTGATTCTCAGTTATTTCTGTTTTCTCCAACTCTTGATTCTGTAGTTTGTCCAATGTTTCTCTGACTTCAAACCATTTGTTTTCCTGCAGGCATGAGGTAGAGACCTCAGCCATGTCTTTGTATTTGCCCTTCGTGGTCCCGCCCCATTGCTTATTGTACCCTAATTATCTTGCCTGAGGCTATTCTAAATTATTTGCCCTTTTCAAAACAGTATGTGGTGGTTTATTGCCTGCTGGTGTCTGTCTGGGCTTTGAGGGCTGCCTCAGGTGCAACTATGAAAACCCCCATTTCTGTCCTTTACAAATGACAGCAGTCTCTGATGCTCTGTTTCAGCATCACAGATATGTACTGAAGCTATGACACCTAACCATGCCTAGAAAACTTGGATGTGGACAAAGATTTTTTTCTAAGAAAATCTAATTGATAAGGCCAAGGAACAGATTAAACTGTGTTATAAGTAATAAAAGTAAGGCTATCTCTTTATCCTGTGGATCACTAGAGGTGCTGGTTGTATAATCTGAAGTCATGACTATTCCATGGTATAGAAGAGTTTTGTTGTAGATGAGAGAGAGAGAGAGAGAGAGAGAGAGAGAGAGAGAGAGAGAGAGAGAGAGAGAGAGAGATCTGAAAGAGTTAAGAGCAGAGAAAAAAAGAAATAGATGAAGACTGGGCCTAGCCAGGTCTATCTGTAAGATAAGGGAGACTATCAGTGGACAGAGACTAGGGAGAGCATACAAAGTAGAGTAGCAACACAAGGAGGAAACAGCAAAAGCAGCAGGATTATAAGGATGAGCAGTTGAGGGGAGGGAAGCTGGAGAGAGTTTAGGGTAGGGGTCAGAAAAAAAAGAAGGGCTGGGGTGCTGACATGGACTTTGAAATGTGTAAGAGTCACTTATGACACTGAGGGAGCCTGGACACCATCATGAGCTTTGATCTGCTGATAGGTACCAGGGTAAAAATATGTCCCTTCAGAGGTAAGGGACTGACTCCTTTTGGTACATGGGAATGGGTTGTATACGTTCCTGAAGACGATAGGTTTTGATCTAACCCCCAGAAATATTTAGAGATATTTAGACTCCCCTTTGGAGTTTGGGGAATTGGAGTTTCCTTTGGACACTGGTGAAGTGGGTTCTTATGTTCGATATTCTCACCATGTTAGACTGAGATCCAGTCCTTTCTCTGAGAAGTTAGCACCTCCTCTGAAGCTAGGCTCATGTCACTGCAGGAGAACATCTTTGATGTTAGGCATTTCCAGCAGGAACTAAAGGAAGTCAGGGCTCTTCAGTGGTCAGTCTGTCTTTCCTTCTATGCTCGGCACTGCTTCAGTTTCCTCCCTGACACTGGCAGATAAAGCCGAACTCTAAGTAACTTATTCTGCTACCTTCCACAGAGTCTCTTGAGAGTCCCTGACTGCATGCATGGTGAGGGCGAATGAGCAGCAGCTTCTGTAGCTCTAGGGGGCCACAGGGGTGAGGGGCACAGCGGGGAGAGAGCCCAAGGGACCAAAGCTGTCACTCACCCTGTAAGGATGTGTGGAACCAGACAGGACAGCAAAGGCCAGTGCTCATATGACATGTAGCTCATGGCAACTTAATTTTAAGACAAAGCCGGGGAGATGAGAACAGTTACATTTTAGTGGTTGAACCAAGCCATTTTTGTACAAGGGGAGAGCTTCCTTGGTGAATATTCATGGGGAAAATGACAGGAAGCTGGCATGGCAGGGGGGTTCATGATAACCTGGCTTTGAATAGGTAGAAAATACCCAGCTTATGGAAAAAGAAATGACAGAGAGATGTTTTTTAACTGGAGAACAGTAGCTGGATGGTGTTGTTTACATGGAAAGTGTTCATTCTGCCTTTTAGGCTTAGATTTTACCCCTGCTCTAATTAGCAGCTTGTAGCTGTCATGCCAAGGAGAGGCCAGCATGCTGTGGAAGGGCGAGGGGCGCAAAGCTAAATGAGAATCTTCTTCCCTCCCAAGTCAGAAGACAACCAGAATGGAAGTGTTAACATGTCTGTGGGTGGATGCCCCTTCTGCTTGCAGAGCCCAGCTGCCTGGCCTGTCTCTGTCTGTCTGTTCATGAATCTTTTATACTGTCTGCTGTGGTGGTGGCTGCATAGTGTTCAGAGGTTTCCCTTGGGTCACCCCATGCTTAGAGGGAGGGGCAGCGGTATTTTTCTCCCATTGGGTCACCCCATGCTTAGAGGGAGGGGCAGCGGTATTTTTCTCCCATGTTCAGTGAGGCTTCCTTTATAAAACACATGGTAAGCAGTCTCACAATGCAGTACTAGGATGCCTCTTGTTTCTTGGCTGGGCAGCCGAGGTTTTGGTTTTTTGGAGGACCTTGTCCCTGACACGAGCCTGGCCATCAGACAGACTAATGCAGAAGCATAGATTAGAATCCAGCATGGTCGGGGCCTGAGCATCTTGTGAGAGGGACTTTGAAAAGAGAAATCATGAAAATGAAGTTGTAAGTAAAAGTGAATCTCACTGAGTTAACTCGTAGTTGCTATAAAAAGATCTACTGAACCATGGGAAGTCAATGCATTATCCAGTGACAGAGTGAAATGTCCCACTGCTAGGATGTTGCTCGACCACAAGGCATAGAGGAAACAAAATAACAGCAAAAGACAAAGTACCAGCCTCTGGTAGGGCTTGGGCAGCCTCCACTGCCCTCTGCTTGTGGACAGAGGAGGTGGCAGGAACAGTGACCTTAACTAGGACACAAAAAAATAAATGTAGTTCTATTTAGCAGATGTTCCCAGAGCCAGTGGCTCTTTGCTATCGTGTGAATAGTCTTCAGTGGGTGGAGGTGATGAGGGGGTGTTGGAGAGACAATGCATTTTGTTTTCTCCTGAGAATTCTGTGGACACTGAAGGGGTTCCAAGTCCTAGTCTCTGTGCAGAAAGCAGTAAGTGAAAACTGGAGTATAGCAAGCCAACAAGTTGGACAACTACCACCACCACCACCACCACCATCATCATCATCAAGCCAACAAGTCAGACAACTACCACCATCACCACCACCACCACCATCATCATCATCAAGCCAACAAGTCAGACAACTACCACTATCATCAACATCATCAAGCCAACAAGTCAGATAATCACCACCACTACCACCACCACCACCATCATCACCATCACCACCACCACCACCAATACATAGAGGGCTCCTGTTTCCAAGCAGCTAGAAAGACAACAACAAGGAGTAACCCCTGTGAGCTGTCGGCCTTCTTCTCTGATGGTGAAAGTGGGTATACTTTATGCAGTATGTCTACTGCATGCTTCCATTTTTCCTCCTTGAGAAGGGAGGGAAAGTGGTGTTTGGGAAGTGGTGTTATGAATGAAAAAAAATGTCCATTCCTATAAGAAAATGCAATTCCTTGTATGCTTTAGGTTTCTTGTAAGTTGACTCTGAGTTGTCAGTGTCTGAAGCTATCTAGGAAAGGCTAAAGGCATGTAAGTGAATTTTCTGGCATTTACCCACCATTTTGCATGGCCTGTAATGGGTGAGCTCTAAGAATGCAGGGTCCTCAGAGACTTCATCCCAGGATTGCTTCTTGTTACTGATAAGGCTTTCCTGTCACTGTTACATAGCCTAATGATTCCTGGACATTAGCCCACCCTATGGGTCAAATTCCCTGCAGACCAACCTGAAGATGAACTATCAGGAAATAATGCTGTTTAGATGAATTAATGACTTTATAGAATTCCAGATTTGAATTCAATAATTTTAGGAAGTAAGTTTTAGGAGATGGTTTTAGTTGCTTTGCCAGAAAAAATGTAATAAAGTTAGTAAGAATACAGTGTGCCCCTCCTCACAGAATAGTAAGTAAAGCCTTCATAATAAGGAATATAATGAGTTTTTACAATTGCACTGAAAAGAGACAAATTTGTGATCAAGTAAAAACATTCATTCTAGGTCGGGACCAAGGATGAAGCCGCAGGTGTGCACTGTGATAAAACAAGGCCATGTGAAACTGTTGCTTTGAACTTATAATGAGCTGGTAGAATGAAACACTGCTTCATTAAGCCTTTTTTCCCTCTTAATCCCCTGTTGCTTCCAGTAGTAATTAATTACCAAAAGCCAATGGCTTTTGGCCTTAGAATAGTAAATAGTTATAAACAGAAGAATCTCCAAAGATAAAAATGCTGTGGCCAAGACCACTAACACCATACCCCTTGCTGCCTTTTCTTAGGACACTTTCATGCCGGCTGGACTCTGGCATGTCAGAATTATTGAAAGAAAGTTAAAGGGATTGGGGACACTGTACGGTGATAAAGTGCTTGCCACACAGGCATGAAGACTCACATGCAATGTCTAGCATCCATGTACAAAGCTGAATATATTGGCAAGTTTGTAATCCCAGCACTGGGGAAACAGGCACAGAAGAATCACTGATGGCTTCCTAGCCAGCCAGCTTAACCCACTTGACAAGTCCCAGTGGGCTGCCAGTCTCAACAGACAAGGTAGAAAGCTTACGAGGAACAAGACCTAAGAAGTCTTCTGGCTTCCACCCCGGCCCCCCCCTGGATAGGAACACACATCCATATATGTACATACATATATGCACACATACCCAATGAACTAAGGATACATTTGTTTTATATTGAAGGTTAATAATCAGAAATGGTTAGAAGAAGCCACATGGTATACATTATTTTGTGGGTGGTAATGAAAGTTCATAGCATAGCAATTTTGTTTCCTGTAGTCAAACATTGGATTCATTTTAACGCATCACAATAAATAAGCATTTGAAACAGTGATTGCAGTGCCATTACCTTATATGCTGAATGGTGACATTGGTCTCTTTCTCCAGAGCACCTCTGCTCCTTAAGCCTGTTTCCAGGCACACTGCACGTAGATGAGCCATGTGGTGGCCCCATCCCTGCAGGTCCAGTCCAGCCTGCTGTGTCCCTAGGGAGAAACCAGAGGTGGGTTCAGGCTACTATAGACAGAAACCCACACTTCTTGATTTTAACTGAGTGTGTCTTTCAATCCTAGCCTGTCATAGTTTTTATCAAGTTTTCATTGGTCGATTCATCTCTTAAGTTCTCTGAGTGTCTTAAAATCATTTTTGGCAGGAAGTGTTTATATAAAGAGGCCTCCTCTATCATTGGATGATGGTGTCTAGTGATGTGCTTTTTATTTCTAATGAAGTATTTGTTTAGATGCCGTACTAAAAATTTATATGCCCTGATGTCAACTGAAAGTGTATGTCTTCAACATGTAAAACCTTAGTCTTGTTTGGGCTTGTGAACTGAACACCTCCTCCCAGCTGTAAAAAGCCACACACACGCCAAAGGTTCTACAAGGCTGACTGACAGAATGTGGCCGTGGAAGGCTGGAGCTAGCCTGTCCACAGCCAGGTAAACTTGGGCCATCTTTAGCCTCTTGAATAGCCATTTATTCCCTCTTTTCTGTTTGACCTAATACCCTTGTGCCTCTTAGAGAGAACTCTTTCCAGAATATACAAAGAGGGCACCTAGCTTCTACAAACAGAAGATTAGGAGTGTCATCAGGGCATCTGAAGCCTGTAGCAGAGATGTCTCTGTTTTGCTTTTAACTACCTAGTTGATGTTCTCACAGGTGGATTTTACAATTCCTGGGTATATGGTTTTCTCTGTAAATTGCTATGAAAACGTCATAGGACTGGTATTACTTTAAAGTATCATGTTTGGGGTAACCTCGAATCTGTGTTCTTTGGCCATGGACACGTTTTGTCTTCAGAATGAACTATCTATGTCGTATTCCATTTGAAGTGAGAGCTGTGGTTTTGCTTCACAGGGATTTTTGTTAAAGGCACTGCTTTGGTTTAAAGCTCAGCTTAATCACAGAAGCAATAAAACGTTACAGCATTAATTTACAGCACCGTGGTGGCTTTAAGGTAAATTGACCTTAATTTCACGGGCAAATGAACTGGTCAATACTAAGGAATCAATTCTAATAAAGTCTTTTTTTTGTTTGTTTGTTTTCTTACTGGCATGCTCATGCTGTAACTTCATGGGTGAAAATATATTAAAGAAAGTTTGTAAACAAAATCTAGCTTTGGTTCTGTTTAGTATTAAAGTAAAATTAAGCTTCCAGTCTTTGGATAAATAGTTGTGTTGAATCATTATGAACTAACCACTTCTCTCAGAGCTCCTTGGAACTATACTATCAATCAAAGAAAACACATGGTGGAACTTGTGGCTCTAGCTATATTTGTAGCATAGGATGGCCTAGTCATCAATGGGAGTAGAGGCCCTTGGTCCTGTGAAGGCTCTATGCCCCAGTATAGGGGAATGCTAGGGCTAGGAAGCGAGAGTGGGTGGGTTGGGGAGCAGGGGGAGGGGGGAGGGAAGAGGGGATTTTTGGAGGGGAAACTAGGAAAGGGGATAACTTTTGAAATGTGAATAAAAAATATCTAATTTTAAAAGAGGAAAAAACCCAAAATATTATTAACAAAAAAAAAATAGTTGTGTCGACATAACTTTCACAATCATCAATCTTACTTTCTCATAAGAAATGTTAGTGCCTGCTAGTGATCAAATGTGATTGATCCTGGAGTCACTGGGAGTGTTCTTTGCTCAAAAATAGGCTGAATGAAAAGACTCATTCTGGTGATAATTAGAGGACAAAGCTATCTGTCCATTTTCTTCTGCTCTTGGACTGCTTTACTGGGAAGCAGGGCCTCCTTCTCCTCCTTTTCCTCTCCCTTTTCCTTCCTCCTTCTCTTCTTTCTTCTTCCTCTTCCTTTTCCTCCTGCATCCTCCTCCTTCTTCTTCCTCCTCCATCTTCCTCCTCCTTTCTTCTTCTTCTCTTTTTCCTTCCTCCTACTTTTCCACCTCTTTTTTCTTCCTCTCCTCCATCCTACCCACTTCAGTTACGTTTATTTTTTTGTCAGTCTCACTGTTGTAGCTTTGGCTGGCCTGGGGCATGCTGCACAGACTAGGCTAGTCTCAAACTCACAGAGATCCACCTGAGTGCTGGGATTAAAGGTGTGCGCTACCAGGCCTGGGTTCTACAGTTTTTGGAAAAAAGATCTAGAAGAGTTTAGAACTCCCTGTGATATGTTGCTTTTCTAAAAAATTAGCTGTTATTAGACAGTATTTAAATTCCTTGATTTCTGCATGAAATGTGTTGATGTTCTCTGTATAATATTATTTCATCAAGTCATTTTTATTAGAAAATGTCTGTGTAATTATTTGATGAACGTTTTGCTCTGATGGTTATGCAAGGATTAGGAGGTCTGTTCCTCTTTTTAATGAGTGATATTCCTCAGAAAATGAGCAAACTGACTGTATTACTTTTCTTGTTGCTGTGAAAGAACACTTAGTAGAAGAAACTTAAGGTGAGAAGGGTTAATTTTGGCTCACAGTCCCTGGGGATACAGTCTATTGTGTATGAGGAAGCATGAGGCAGCTGGTCACACCAAGTCTGCTCAGAAAGGCTGGAGGGAGGGAGGGAGAGAGGGAGGGAGGGAGTGAGGGAGGGAGGGAGGGAGGGAAGAAGTGAGAGAGAGAGAGAGAGAGAGAGAGAGAGAGAGAGAGAGAGAGAGAGAGAGAGAGAGAGATTGATTTTCTGTACATGAGCCAGCCCATGGAAGGATGCCACTATAGTCAAGGTGTGCCTTTCCTGCTCAGTGTAGTGTCCTCAGAGACATTCACAGAGGCTCCTGTGAGATCTTTATCCTGGTAACTTTGATAAGATGAACTGTCACACCAATAGATCATAAAATCTGTAGAGTATCTGATTGGCTTTTGTAAAAGCCAGTTTACTGAAAGCTAAGAGTTTTCACTGAGGGTATATAATGAGAATTCCACAATACTGTGTCATTGCTATGTAGATTGCTAGTGATGAGGATGACCTTGCGTGTATACAGTGGTGAAAATTATCATATTGCAATGTCATTATCATAAGCAATCAGTAGCAGCACATTGCAGAAGTACATGCCAATTATTGCTGTCTTTATCATATCTATGCATGCTCGTGGAGGAGTAACCTGGTGATAGCTGTTTGCACTACATTCAGATCTCTTGATTTCCCGGAACATCACTTATGCATATCAAAAAGACTTTTAACTGAATATTCTCTTATTTGCTTAAAGAATACACACAATTACTTGACACATTAAATGGTACATAATTTAGTTTGGAAAATACAATTTTATGAAAAATGTCTTTTTTTTCTCTAATGTTCTTATGGTGAAGATTGAACAATGAGCTCATCAATGGTTTCCAGAAGGTGATGGATTGGGTGGCAGATAACTATTTGAGGTTTAGTATAGCAAAAACCCATCTGGAATTTGACAAATAGATTCTTAAAGTATAAATAAAATGTGACTGTTCCTGGAGAATAGTCAGTGACCTACCTCAGGGAGGAAGGGATCCGCAGGCACAGTGGCTTAGTATTTCAATTCCAATTTTCTTAGTGCTTGCTACTGCCAAACACTTTATATCTAATGATGAAAACACATACTCGCCATTCCAGGAATTTTCTAGTAGGAGTGTCGGAAGGGCCCTTTCGATGTTCTATCATAAACATTACCTAGAGGTATGTCCACATGGCATGCACAGAACTGAGAACACAAGAGGGGACACATAGGGATTTGAAGGTAGAGTATCGTCATGTCCTCTTTAAACTATAGACAGACAAGAGCTGTGGTATTGGCAGGAACATGTTGCACAGCTAGCATGTGTAGTGTAGTGGAAATGACTTAAGATTCTGATGGCAGCCCCTGTAATTACATGTGCTTCATAGGTCCATCACCTCTGTGTATCTGTTTTCTCATGTATGAATTCAAGGCAGTAGTGGAAGCACCTGCTTTCCAGGGCAGTTATGAAGACCAGTTGGGATCATATATATCTGAATGAGCTTTGTCAACAGAGAAACAGTGTGCATGACCCATTTGCTTAACACAATGGAACTCATTATGTAAGTTTTGGTTCCTTCATTTTGCAATGCTTTGGATTCATTGTCTGTATGCAGTGAATGATAGTAGTTGCCTTTACCTTGAGAAATTGGGAGGGTTAAGCTAAGATATATTAAGCTGTTTATTTTTTTAAAAAATTATTTCTCTTTTATTTTTGAGATTATAATTTAATCACATAATTTTCCCTTCTCTTTCCTCCCTTCAAAGTCTTCCATATACCCCTCCTTGCTCTCTTTCAAACTCATGGCCTCTGTTTATTTTTATTGTTATGTGCATGTATGTGTGTGTGTGCTTGTATATATATGTGTATACACATATTCCTAAATATAACCCTTCCAGTCTGTGTAGTATTACTTGTATATATGTATTCAGAGCAGAGCATTTGGTAGTGGAGAAGCAATCGGTGAGCTCTCTCTTGGGGAAGATGGTTTCTCCCACTCTCAGCAGGTCTTAGTTGCCTGTAGTTCTTTGTGTAGGGTTGAGAACACATGGGCTTTCCCTCCTTGCTTTGGCATATATGATATTATCCATGTTCAGCTCATGTTTGACAGTCATGTTGGAAAGCCTTTGCGTATGAGTATAGCTTCTTACATTCTCAGGAGACAAAGTCTCAGAGAAACTCCTGATCTTATGACTCTTATAATCTTTCCACCTTCTCTTTTTCATGTTCTCTAAGACTTAGGTGTGGGAGGTCTTTCACATCTGTATACATTAGAACCAGGCTTCACAACTCTGTATTTTGATTGGTTGAGGTTTTCTGTAATGGTCTTGGTCTGTTGCAAAGAGAAATTTCCTTGTTGATGGGTGAAGGCTGTTCATATCTTTGGGTATAAAGACGGATATTTAGAATGTAGTTAGAGGTTATGCTGGTTTAGTAAAGTAGTGGTTGTAAGTTCTTCAAAATCCATGACTTTGCTAATACTGTGTAGCTGGCTAGGCTTCCAGTACCAGGCATGGCTTCATTCTTGTTGAGTAGATGTTAAGTCCAATTTCAGAACTGTTGATTAACAAGGTAGGCATGTTAATCAACTTTAGGATTATCGTGTCATGCTGATCATTTTCAGTTCATGGGCATCATGGGTAGGTAGGACTGTTGGTTGACCCCTCCTTTGGAAGCTTGCACAGTGCTTTCTGTTGTCACAGAGCTAGTCTTCTCAGAAGATACATACCACAGTTCCAGATCAGGGTCCTCTGAGTCCTGATTCTAAAGTCCATGGTGTCTTCCATAATAGAAACTTAACTTTTCACATCTGGTGGGCAACGGAGGGCAATGAAAGTTATTTGTACTGTTTGGGGAGTCCCGTAGACAGCCTTGACTAACCACTCAACATTTCTCATGCCCGGTAATGGGGTTACTGTGAGATGATCTTTGGAGCCTGGAGGGAGGGGACATTGTTATTGTAGATGAGAAAATTTCACTCAAATTATGTATGCATGTTTGTACACAGGCTAACATGTATTACAGTTTCCCCCTTAGGTAGACTGTTAATAGTATGATTCCTTTTGACTTTTTCAGACATCCTTACTGTTATTTTAGCTTCCTCCCTCCTTCTGTATTTATCACCCACTCCTCTTTTCCTGATCATCTGAGCCCTGCCATCTCCCTCTTTACTGTTCTCTCACCTGTGATGGTCTCTTTTTACTTTCCTGGTTTCTGCAGTGACTCCAGAAACCTGAAGATCAGGTTTGGAGCTGGGAAGCGCCGATGAGAACATGTAACATTTATGTTTCTGCTTCTTGGTTACTTACTCTCTGTTCTTCTTTATAGCTGAGAACTAATCCATAATGTATATTTGGAATAGATCACCAGTGAACATGGCATCATGAACTTGGCTGAGCATGTCTCTGTGGAGTATGATGTCACATCCTTTAAGAACAAGGGAAAGAGTGGTAGAGCTGGTCATGTGCTGGATCTATTTTTAGCTTCTTGAGAAATCTCCACATTGACTTACATGGTGGATGCAGTGGTTTGCAGTCTCCCCAGCAGTGAATGAGAGTCCTCTCTTCCTAGCCTTTCCTATACCATCTGTTGTTGGTTATTTCATTGATCTTTGCATTTCTGGCTGGCTTAAGATGAAATCTCAAAGTGGTTATGATTTTAATTTCCCTACTTGCTAGGTGAGGTGAATGATTTTGAGATATAACTAAGCTATTTTTGTTCTGTTTTTGAGAACTCTATTCAGGTCTCCAGCACATTTGTTTGAATTGATGTGTGTGTGTGTGTGTGTGTGTGTATGAATTTTTTTCCTTGAGTTCTTTATATATTCTGGATATTGATCCTCTGTCAGATGTATAGCTGGCAAATGTCTCTCCTATTCCATGGACTTTTTCTGCACTTTGTTAATTGTTCCTTTAGCTGTGCTGAAACTTCTTATTTGTATGAAATCCCAGCTGCCAGCTTTTGGCCTTATTGGGCAAACGGATTCCTCTTCTTCAGAAGTCCGCCTTAACTCCTCTATCTGTAGGGTCCTGCCCATGTCTTTCCCTAGTGGTTCAGTTGCTTCAGACTTCAGGTTTAGGTCTTGGATTCATTTGGGGTTAGTTTTCATAGAAGTTGATTGATAGGGGTCTAATTTAATTCTTCTGCACGTGGACATCCAGTTTACCTACACCATTTGTTGAAGACACTTTCTTTTTGTTCCAGCATACCTGTTTGTAAGCCCTTTATTTTCACCATCATTCTCGAAGCAGAAACTCTCAACCCTAATCATCTGTTATCTTAGTGGGAGGTTTCCCCGGGCCTCATTTTGGAGTGCTGTGAGCATTAAGATTCCATGCAACGTTTCTGGCTTGATAATAATCGGCTGTTTCAGATGACTGTAGTAGATAAGCATCCCAAGTGAGATTAAGGGAGAGCAGAGTCAATGGCTGACGCCTCATTAGCTCACGTTTGAGGCAGGATTGATGGTAAAGCTTCCTCCTGGTTATAGTCTCTGCTTGCAGAGAATCAAGCTTAAGGAGCGGTAAGATGCTATATTTTTGACAATCACTGAAATTATTCATAGACCTTCAATTTTCCTCTGTCCTCTCAAATGAGAAGCTGCACTAAGAGAAACCTTGCCAGGCTCCTTCGAGTAGCTTGCCATTTGTAGGAAAGAGCAAACTCAGACCTGCTTTTGCACAGACAGCTACAGCAATCTGAGCGGCCTTTTCCGAGTGCGATTTTTGTCCCGGTCTCCGCATGCCACAGAGACTTGACTTTACTTTACACGCAGCAACTTTACTTCGGGCTTTTTCCTTTACAGCTCTCTTCCTCAGCAGCTTCTTCTACTACCTCTTGTAGCATTACTTACAACAACTCTCCTTACAACAGCTTCTCTTACTACTACTAGCTTCTACTTAGGGCAAGGGCTAAACAACAAAAAACCCTCCTATACTTGTGCGACTGACCTCATCTAGCTCCACCCCGCTTCATCCAATCAGAATTCACACAGGCTCCAGGCATGAGCTCAGGTCAGTCACCGATAGGCTGACAGGTCCGAATCATGAGGGATAGTCTAGCCCGGCAGGCAGCCCAAGCATGCAGCCTCATGGCGCATGCTCGGGCAAGGCAGTAAACATCTTGGCCCATGCGGCCTCCCGCAGATTTTATAGAGAATTATGATTCTTATTTTTTGCTAGAGATCTTTTCAGGCCATATTTTATTTCACACTCTCTTTGGGATACTTAGCAAAAAACATTGTTTCATCTGGGCTTACTAAATCATTACACTAAATGTGTGAAAAAATGTTTTATAGTAACGATTAGTAAACTAGAACAAATAATGTTGTTTGCTAAATGTGGGATACATATGCCAGCCACAGTGCTATGCATTTAATATGCAGTCTGACTTAAACTGGTGTGAGCATTATGGGTTATCCTCACAGTAATCTTTTATTTGAATTGAGCACTTGGTGGAAGATAGTTTAAAGTGACCTTTGTTACAGTGAGTTTTTAAAGTGGACTTCTTTATTGACTCATCAGTTGTTTGAAATGACTGGGTTGGAGCATATGTTGATGTCCTCCAGACTGTCCCCTAGGGATACCACCACGTATCCTGACATTAAAGAATTCAAAAATATTTCAGTTTTCATAGTGCGGTGCACTTGCCAAGACTTGGTCTCAAGCCTTCTGGTGCTCCAGGCTTGCCTTCACCTTTTTGTATGATGGAAGGTGTGGTCAGCTCAACAGAGGGAGTATCAAGCAGACACACTTGCACTGTAACTGGACCACCTGCTCACTATGTAGACCTTTGTAGTTCATGGCTCTTAAGGGCAGGCAGTTCCCTCATCTCTTACAGGGCCAGTTGTGGTAAGAATGTATCAAGAAAAAAAATGTTAAATGACTGGCAAGTAAGTGGGATCTCTAGTTAGGTGTGACCACCCAGTCTAGGCAGGACTGTAAGCATCAGGAGGTGAACATGGTCTTTTTTACTCTGCAGTAAAAACCTGTGGTTGCTTTGCATTTGCACTTCAGGCTATCTGTACCTCTGAGTCTGTGTGTCCAACAGCTTTTCCGGGTGGGCTATATCCCCCCACACACAGTAGATTCACATACTGCCACTTTCCTGCTGTGGGACATCTCAAATGCTCATCCTGCAAACTCACCAGTGTTGCTTTGCCAGTAAGCACAGAGTTGACAAAGAATGTGTAGATGTGGCTGTACTATTAGTCTACTCCAGAGCTCCTTTCTCAGTTAAACCATTGATAATGCAGTAGAGAGAGCTTAAATGCAGGTGTGACTCCAGCTCTAGGCTAGCAATTTTTACCTTGTTTTCCATAGGCATTATTTTTTAACATTATTTTTAATTAATTTTTTGAGAATTTCACACACATATGTAATGTATTCTGATTATAGTTATTCCTCTATCCCTCCATAAATTCTTTAAAATTTACTTTGCCCCCTCCCAACTTAATATCACTTTTAAAACTGTGTGACTAACTCAACCATCCAGTATCTGCTGCCATAAACATATAGGTGTGGAGCCATCATTGGAATATAGTCAACCTACTGGGGACCACACTACTAAAGAAAAATGACTTTCTCTTATCCAGAAGTCATTAGATGCTAATAGCTTATCAGTTAAGGGCAGGGCCTCATGAGCCCCTCTCAGTGCAGGATAGAATACCAGTTGGCTTGATGTTATACAGGCAACCACAGCTGCTGTGAGCTCCTGAGTGCAGTGGTCCTATCATGTTCAGAGGGTACCATTGTCCTTCCCTGCCTCTGGCTCTTATAGTCTCTCTGGCTCTTATAGTCTCTCTGCCTCCTCTTCCAAGCTGCTCCCGACACTTGATAGGAGGGGGTTGTGATACAGGTATATATACACGTTGACAAGTTAATGCAAACTACTGTAAAAAGAAATGCCCCCTATTAAGTCTGAGAGTGAAATTGATCTGTGAGTTAAAAGATAGGAGTTTATATAGGAATTTGATTGTATATCTATTCAGTAAATAATAGCACTTGGCTTACTCTGGGAATTTTTGAGCCCCTTAACCATTCTTCTTAGCTCCTAAGCACTTAGATTCACAATACCAGGCATGTGTTTCCTCCTGTGAAAAAGGCTTTAAATCTAATCAGAATGTGGCTGGTCATAAAGTGGTCGTGTACCCTGTGACTTCTATTCATTCTATTGTTGCTCCTATGGTATATCTTACCACACCAATTCTTATTGTGGCTCACAGGGTTCGCTGCTAAGTAGGACTGTTGGTTGGGACAAAGCAGAATGATAAAAACATCTCCTGCATTTTAAGAGGTTGGAAGTTTTGCTGGACTTCATAGTCACAGTAATAATACAACTTGAAGTCGCTTAAGACCTAAGACTGCTACTGTCTGTGTGTGTACTCAGCTTGTTTGTTTAACCTGTTTGAAAAAGAGCACACAACGTTCCAAACCTTGGATATTCCATACAATCAACTCTTACAACCTAAGCTAATGCGTTGCCATAACCGTATGTACTTTTTTTTAAATGTTCCTGAACCAAGATTAATGCATAAATGCTTATGTGTTAGTATGAGTATTGTGAAAATCATTTGCTATAACTAGCAAATACAGTTGAAAGCCATTTGATAAAATGAATATCTATCATAAATGTTGATGTTGCTTGATAAGCAATGCTATTTAGGGTACTGCTTGTTAACAGATATAGTCCCTTGTAAAGCTCTGTTACAGATTTCTGTATAGTACCCCTCACTCCTTTACCATGTGATACTTTCTATGCTGTTAATTAACTATAGAACAACTCACTTTGTTAGGGATAGACAACAGACAGACAGACAGACAGACAGACAGACAGACAGACTCACACATACAATCAAAAAACACCTTTAGGCAGGCATGGATTTCGACTCATACAAGAAATAGGGATGACGGAAGATGCAGTTTCAAATTTGGGCCTACTCTTAGTCAAATGACACCAAGGGATAACCCTCTTCTTGATTTCTGTCCTTAGTGTGACATGGATAGATTATTGCTGACTCTTGAGTTTGTTATTAATGTGTTCCACAATTGATGGTTTTCTCCCTCGGCAGCTGACATAGCACCTTCCAATTCTATGAAAGCCAGCTGGAAGCAGAGAAGCCTCCTGGTCAGTACCGGCTAGAGTTTTGCATGTCCTGTGACCAAAGCAGGTGGTGTTCTCAGAAACAGAGTCTTAACCACAAGCATTATTATTATTATTATTATGTAGTCGTAATTTGGGCTATACTGCTTTGGCTCCTAGGTCACATGCTTGCACCCTCACAGAAGCTATTCGGGTTTGCAAATGGAAGACACACACACACACACACACACACACACACACACACACACACGGGTGCCTTAATTGTAGTCAAAGACTTGGCACTCCTAAAACTTCCCCTGATAGCAAATGTTCCCCTCTGGTACTTCCGAGACTCCTAAACTTTCCCTGCTACTCCAGGCCCAATCAGGGAGGTGGCCACACTTACCTGAACTCTTACATGGCTCTTTGGCTGTCTCTCCTGCAGCTCTTAAGTCCTATCCTTCTCCCCTGAGTCACAGGGATCCTCCATTCCTCTTTTCCAGTTCCTAGCTCATGTGATCTAAAAGTTCTGTCTTTCTCTCTCTGACCAGCCATTGGCCATGCCATTGGCTCTTTATTGATCAATCATAAACCAATTGGGGACAAGGACCTTTAGTGTTTGGACATGCAGATTCCCGATTCAAAGCATTAGAACCAATCCCCATGGTGATGATGATGGTGGTGATGATGAGGAGGATGATGATGAAAGTCCCTAAATCAAAGTCACTCAACAGTTTAAAGGGAGATATCCCACCTCAGACACTGAACTTTTTTTTTGGCAGTTGTGGCTCTGGGGGAACCTTATTCCTTGTGTAGGGCAATTCCAATTCAGCAACCGGCTCCTTCCTCATCATTCCGCTTCCGTCTGTGTTCTTCTATCTGCCTTCCCTGTGGATCTTTTCCTTATCAGTGACTCCTTTCTAGTTTCCTGGATTCTACAGATTCTTCAAAGTAAGCACACAAATCCCAAGATTTGGAGCAAGGAGCATGTGAGAACCTGTGATGTTTGTCTTTCTGGGTCTGGGTTACCTCACTCCATATAAAGTTTTGGGATCATATTTGGTTTGTCTGCAAATTTCATTAGTTTTTTTCTTCTTTACAGCTGAATATGACTCCAATGAAATTAGGTAGCATATTTCCTTTGTCTGTTCTTCAGTGGAGGGACATTTAGGTTGTTTCCATGTCCGAGCTATTGTGAACAGAGCAGCAATGAACATGGAGTCACATGTGTCTGTCTAATAGCACTTGGAGCCTATGGGTACATGTGCAGCAGTGCCAAAGTTGAGTCATATGGTAGACCTATTTCTAGGAATGTTTTAGGAACAATCACACTGATTTCCACAGTAATTTAACCAGTTGGTCCTCTAACCAGCAGTGCATGGATATTCCCACTTTCTCACATCCGTGACTACCTTTGGTTTTTTGTTTTTTTTTTTTTTTCATTTTAGCCATTCTGACAAGGGTAAAATGAAGTCTCTAAATACTTGTTATTTTCATTTCTGATGACTAAGGATGGCAAACAGCTTTACAAAATATTTCTTGGCCATATGTGTTTATTCTTTTGAGACCTCTCCCTTCAGCTCCATAGCTTGTTAGTTTTGTTTTGTTTTGTTTGTTGTTGTTTGTATTTTTCTTTGTGATTAGACCTTTGAGTTCTTTGTGTATTCTAGACTCTAATCTTCAGTCAGAAGTAAAGCAGACAAAGGTCCTTTCTCAGTTTGTCAGCTGGCCTAGCCAATTGTGTTCTTTGCAGTACAGAAGCCTTTTAATGCTGTGAAGTCCTAGTTGTTAATTTTTCCCTGGAAGACTGGAGTCCTAGTCTGAACACTTGAGCCTATATCCTGAAGTGTGTTCCCTACTCTCCTAGAAGTTTCAGAGTTTTGGGACAAAATTCATCATTTGGCTGTTTGATCCATTTGGAATTGATTTATCTTCAGGGTAGGAGAGAAGGGTTAAATTTCATTCTTATATATGTAGATGGTATTTTTCTACCACCATTTGTTTAAGATGCTATCTTCTTGCCAGTATGTATATTTGGCTCCTTTGTCAAAAAATAGATGGCTTAGTTGTGTGGACTTACATCAGCATCTCAGTTCTACCCATTGATCAGTATGTCTGGCTTTGTGATGTATTTTACAACTGTCGCTCTTGTTTGTGTAACTTGAAATCAGGAATGGTGATACCTCTATCATTCATAGCTCAGAATTGTGATGGTTATCCAGAGTCTTTTGTGCTTCGATATAAGTTTTAAGCATATGAATTTTAAGGCCTTTTCCCCCCCAATTTTAGTTAACAATTGTTTGAAGTTGTTTTTGAAGGGATTTTGTATGAAGGAATTACAGTGAATCTGTATGTTGCTTTTGGTATGATGGTGAAAGACCCACAACGTGAGGACTCCCCCACGTTTTGACTGAGGAGAGGCGACACCCCAAAATCACCCACAAGAAACGGGTCTTGCTGCAAATTGCAAGAGGATTTTTTATTGAAGAGTGCTCTCGGGCCCACGGTCATACACCACGCAGGGGTAGAGGACCGTGGCGCCCCGAGTAGCTGAGTAAGGGGGTATTTAAAGGAAAAAACCACAACTCAAGGAGGTGGGAAGGGTGTTGTTGGAAAATACCAAAAATACCAGGTTAGAGTCACAAGGAAGTACAAAGTCACAGGTGTCACAAGGAATACCTGGTAATTGTTAACTCTGAAGACAGTTTCTAAGAGCCCCTAACAATAGCACATTTGCATTGCAGGTTCCGGTAATGGTCAGGGTGACTTTCTTTGAATTAACACTCTTTGAACACAGGAAGCGGGTGGGTGGAGGAATGTCACTATCTGTTTTATGATTAGCATACCTTGGAGCACTGAGTTTACTACTCTTTTATTGGCCATTTTAATTTACCAGTCTCTGTGCACAGGACATCCCTTTAACATTCAGTGCCTTCTTCAGTGTCTGTCTTTAGTGTTTTAAGATTTTCATTGTGTAGTTCTTTCACTTCTTTGGTTAGGTTTATTCCAGGGTATTTTGTTTATTTTGAGGCTATAATGAATGGGATGGTTTCCTGATTTGTTTCTCAGCCTATTTGTCTTGATAAAATGGAAGGCTCTTTTGACATGTTAATTTTATAATATGCCTCTTTACTGAAAATGTTGTCTGTGGAGTCTCTCATGTACAGAATCATGCCATATGCAGGCAGGGATACTTTAATTTCTTTTCCTGTTTATATCCCTTTAATTTTTCCCCTCTTGTCCATTTGCTCAAACTGGGACTCAGGACTGTGTGTTCTTGGTCCTGATCTTGGCGAGAACAGAGTAGCCAGGCTTCAGAAACCTTTTCTTTCCTCATCTCTCTTTCCCTTGAGTAACTCATCAACTTTCATTTTTATACCCTCGGGACCAGCCATGGTAGATAGCAGTAAGTATCATCCTGTAATATTACAGGCCCTCTTTCCAGACTCTAATCAGACCTGGCTTGTTCTTGCTTGTTATGAGCCCTTGACATTGAGACCCTCAGACCTGGACATTGACTAGTGATCCGTCTCTCAGAGCATAGTCTGACATCCCTGGGCTTGAAGCCTTGTCAGCTCCCTTGAATGCTTCTGGTGACCAGGGTCTTTTGTTCCTGTCCCCGGCTCCCTTTCATCAGCAACCTGACCTTTCTTATCTTCACTTCTGCTTCCTTTCTTTCTGCTCTGCCTCTTTTCTAAATTCTTGCTCTCATGTGTACATGGGTGTGTGTGTGTTCAAGCTTATGTGCACATGTGCATGCTGAGTCTCAAGGTTGAAGTCCATATTCCTTGATTGCTCCCCACCTCATGCATTGAGGTGTGGTATCACAGTTGAACCCCAAGTTCACTTGTCTGCATACTTTGATTAATCAGCTTGCTCCAGAGATTCCTTGAATGTTGCTCAGCATTATTTGGGTTGTGGGGCTCCAAACTCTGGTCTTCATACTTACCTCTGACTCACCTTCCCATCCTGACCCCTACTGAATCGTTCAACCACTCCTCCAGTTGTCAGTGGCTCCTGCTAGAACAGCTCTAGGTACTAGTCTCCATTGGGATAGTTCTTTTACCAGTACTCCTTCTGGCCAAACTGAAAATATGGTTTGCCAAGACCTGTAACTGCAAAAAGCTAAATAGCTCTGGCTAGCACAGTGACTTCAAGAGTTAGGACAATTGACACTGGTGTTTTTAGAGTTGTTTCAAGATGTCTGCAGATTATTAAAGATGGCTGTACATGCTTAAGATGGCTCTGGCCATCTGTATGACTGAGAACTCTTCAGCTTAAAGCAATGTAGAGTACACCAGGCAGGCCACTTGATGCTTACTAAGGAGCCAGATTCTTCCATTTTTACATTTGCTCACTGCTTTGCTCCATGTGTTATCTTTTGTTGTTGTCTTTATACTGTTTTAGATATTATGCATTCCATTCCTTTGCTGGATCAAATTTTAATATATATTCTCATTAATTTTAATTAAATTTATAAAACACAAAGCTAACTGCTAGAAATTTATTCTGGGGATGAAAGACATCATCCCTCAGACCTTTGGAATATTGATTTGATGTTGTTGTTCGGTAAATCAGGTCTGACATTTCATAGTTACTTGTTAATTGCACAATTATTAATGGTTCTGGGGGAAGAATCCATCATAGAGATGTCACGATTGATAAAAATGTATCATGTTTAACATAACCCAGGTCTCGCTGACTGTCTGTTATGGATCTGTGATTAAAGAGAAGCTTCTGCCTGTAGCTCAGCTTGAGATAGAAGCTAAAATAAATCACAACTTAAAAATAAAAAAGAAAAACAACTGAAGTAACTCTCTTAAAGTTAAATCAAGACTGTTGGAATATCATGATCTAAAGTCTTGGCACTTCATTAGTGAAGTTGTTATTGTTGCTACTTGGTATGGAGAAACACTGACCTCTCTAATCTCCTTCTCATACTCTTTATTACCTCCGGTGGCAGTTTTAAATAACAGAATCCTAATGGAGAAAACACAGATCCATTTCTTTTTTGTCCTTCGGAAATGGTCTTTAGTTTTAGCCAAACCATGTTTACATGCCGAGTTTTCATTAAGTGTGGCCAAATGAAGTTGCTAGCTGCTAAGGGACATGTCAGGAGTGTTAGTAAGCCCAACGTTCTACTTAAAATATGGGAGCTGTTTTCCTGATGTCTTTGGGGTAAAATGGATTGCCATGAATGTGCTAGGAATTCCAGCTCACTATGTAAGCTTGTGATACAAAGTGAAGCCAAGCCTCAGCAATTGTAGCATTGAAGCCAGAGGCGAGCTTCTTGTGCCTGGGGTCCTTAGCTTTCTTGTCTTCACATCATCCTACGACAGTCAAGAATTTGGGAAAGGAGTTTTACATTTAAATACACTATATTAAAACAGATTAACATTTGAAAAAGAAAACAATATTGACTTTGATTGCCATAAATATATACTGTGTAGAAAATTGAAGAGTACTCTTTTGGAAGGATTTAAAACATTGTCCAACCATTAGTACAAAAGACTTTTCTCCCCCGTACTGTATTTTCCCCTTGATTTCCTCATTTTTCATAGAGAACAGTGATCATTTGGAGAAAGAATTATTCAAAATATTTGGGAACTTTTTTTTTTGTTTGAAACAAATTTTTAGTTTTAAATTGACTTTTAATTTTAAATGTACCGAGGTAGGGTTATTCCAGGAATCAGACAAAAGGCCTGGAGGAATGCTGCATCCAGAATCATCCCCCTTCCAAGGATGCCTGATCACCTTTGTTACTCTCCCCTCTCCCTCTGCGTACTTGTTGTCTTTTTCCTGCCCACTTGTAGATTGGTGTAGGCTGCCCACTAATAGTTCAGCAGAGGCATCTAGAACTAAAACACCCCTACCCCTCCTTTTTCTGGAGCTGAGGACTAAAAGCCTTTGCCCTTGCTAGACAAGTGCTCTGCCATTAAACTAAGCCCCAAAATGTTCTTATAAAATGTAACTAGAGTGATTAAAAATTTCAATAAGTTCACAAATTTTAATTTTCTTACTAGTCCTAATAATGACTTTTGTTTTTAATTTCCTCTCTGCTGAGTCCAGGATTCATTTTATATGCTGCATTTAATTGTCTCTTGAGTTTCTATGACCATCATCCAATATGTCATCTTAAGGAATTGGTTTTCCTTGCTTTTCTCCGCATGCTTGGATCCCTCCAAACTGTGGCCCAGGCCCTGATTATTACTGAGTAATTGAAGAGGTAGCCACAGATTGCTGAACAATTCTCTGATGAAGGACAGCAGACGAATTCCCAGGTCTTGGATTTATCAGTAAGGCTACCATGTATGTAGCCTTTTTTGGGGGGGTGGGGAATAAGTGCCCAATAGGGTAATATTGCTGGCTTGTGTGGTAAGTACATGATTATTTTCATTAAAAATTGCTAAACTTTTCAATTATCAAAGTTTTTAAGCATACTTTCATATTTGATGGAGGTTAATATCACTTGGCAGCTCTTCTTTGTAAAGTGTCTCCCAGACGCAGATAAATAAAAATGCTGTATAAGATTGCTTATATATGTGTGTGTGTGTGTGTGTGTGTGTGTGTGTGTGTGTGTGTGTGTGTATGTGTGTATGTGTGTGCGCACGCGATTTATCCCACTGGTGGCATTGCAGGTGACCATCAAATAGTAGCTCCTTTGTTGTTTCAACAACCCAGGGCAGGAAAATTGTTTCACCTTGCTGGAGTTTGTACCTTTCCTGGGTTTCCAGGATGTAATGAGCTGTGAGGCCCTGGAGTCAGACTTGTCTGTCCTCTTCCTCCTCTTTCCTGTTTTGAAACAGTGGGACCCATGTCCATGGACCCCAGGTGCCACAGAATCACAGGGAATCTTCACTAAAACATAGATCTCTATGCCCCACTGCCAGACAGTAACTCGACATGCATACTGAGAAATTTTAAGATCTTGTATTTTGTTTAAAAAAAAAATAACAAGGGAAATTGGCAAGCAAAGCTGCAAATTTCACAGAATTAATAATGGTTCGGTAATGTCATCCTGGTAACCTTGACTTTGTAAGACTGCTTGACAGTCAACTGACTCAGCACTTCTGTAGATAGTTAGCTGCTCTGTTTCCTCATTACTGAGATGAAATGCCATAGCTAATGAATCCCACTTCAGTCAATGGAATCGACGAGGCTCTGCCTCATGAGTAATGTCAGAGGTGAGTAAGCCCCATGGAGTTTAACTAGAAACTGACTTCTGCAGCCTGATGCTGTATTTTGACCTAAATCTGCTTTGGTCTATGAGATGCATGCATTTATTTGTGGGCCTTGAAAGTGTAGGTGGTAAATTTCCATATTGTGTGGTCAATTGGGTTGATATAGATATTGAAGCTTGTGGCTTGGCAATAGTTAAAATTGAGGCCAGAAAAAGAAAAATTTTAAAAGCCTTGGTTTCCAAGCAACCACACACCTATTAACAGATGTGTATTCTACTTGCTTTCTTCTAAGACACTAAAAGCACAAATAATGGACTGAGCAGAGACTTGAACAACCATTATAGTTAGCTGACTTTGAAGCTCTTTGACCTGGAGCTCATTTTGGCAAGGTTGTTGGATTAGGCAGGCAATCGAATCACCCAGACAGGGGAGCAGATGCATGTGGTATGGCTGTCGACCTTGAGAATGACTTGGACTTCAGTAGACATTTACTGTAGTGGATGTAGGGCTCTTGACCTTAACTCACCAGGTTGTATACTTCAAAGCAAGCTGAGTTTACCTTCTCTGAACAGGACCTGCCTCCTCATTCTTAGTCTGGGAGATCTAAGAAGTGGCTGCTTTCATAAATGGTACCTGAGTCACATACCCTACATTGGGTGGCTCAGGTTCATTCACTCACAGTTCTCTCTGAGGTAGGTATGAGCTGTCCATCGATGAGCTTAGCCTATGGATTTAACTCTGGTATAGGTTACTCTCAACTGTGTGCATCTACCCCCATTCCTGTTTTCAAAGACTTAGAATTTCATAGTCCAGCATATATTGAACATCTTACTACTAGGTCAAATTCAAATTGTCCTGCAAGGACTTACTCTCTTGTCTGTATGTCGGAAAAGGTTAATGTACCTCTTTTGTTCTGCACTGGCCCGGTTGGCTCATAGAACCATCTCGGAGCCTTTACAGTTCTTGCCTTGTTCTCCTCACATCCATCTGCATGTCATGTCCCCCAGTTCTGCCTCAACAACTCCCCCCAGAAGTTCTTTTTTTTCTGTTTCTTCTTTCCCTTTGACCTTGACTTGTCCTCTTTCACTTTGTGCTAGCCTTTGAGTCAATCTTCTAAACTATAACTGCAAGGATTTTTTTAAGGAACACAATTCTGTTCATATTTCAGCAGTTTATGTGTGATATTGGATAACCAACAGGGTCATCTAAATTTCTTTGCTTGGTCTACTGTCTCAGTATGAGCTCAATCATTTCTTGTCACCCTTCATGTACACATTGGAACACAGCCATGAAGAGCAGACTTTGGTTTGTAGCTACAATTATACCTCACTATCTTACTTTGCTTTTGCTGTCTCTTCTTACTGATCAATGACTTAACTCTCCTGCTTCCAAGACTCGATCTGTTGTTGTTCTTTAACTTCCATTTCTTACCCAGCAATTCCACCCCAGTTTATGGCAGTAGATCTTTCTGTAAAATGTCTATACAGAACCCTGTGTAAGTTTCTGTGATATATTTATATTTATTTCCTTGAACTTATCTGTAAGATTTTAGACTAGAAGATGTCTGGGTTTTACTTCATTTTGCATCTTTCTTACCTATTGGTGCAGCTTAAATCATTAGATGTTGACATTGTGTTTGCTTATGCAGTATTAACTGTGTAAAGAGTTTTTGACTCCGACCCACAAGGCTTCCTGAAGAATCATTGGTATATTCTTTATATTTATCTTGGTTATCTGCCACCCCAAAACAGAGTGGCTTAAAAAAATAAACCTTTTATTTGTTGTTGATCTTATTGGAAAATAATGATTAGGTAGGTTTTAGCAGATTATGTCTTCTTTAGATCTTTTATTGGGTCACTCATCAATTTTGTTCATTCTGAGGTTCATGTAACCTCATTCATATGTCTAAATTTGCTATTGGCCCAGCCGGCTTCCTTTTAACCTCACAGTGCTGCCCTCTTCTTCTTTATGAGATAGGCTAGGAGCAGTAGGAAGTGTGGGTGGAAACGCTAGGGCTCCAAGTACAGGCCTAGGCCCAGTCCCAGGCTCAGGAGGTTTCCTGAAGCACTTCTGTTGCATTGATTGGACTTTGCAAGTCATGAGAAAAGATTTTACCTGGATGTGAACAGCACCTAAGTCACATGTGGAGGATGAAGGCATCTGTGAATGGTTTTTGCTACTAGCACAGTACTCCTTGTTAGAACTGTGTATACCCTGGGCACCTCTTGTGTGTTGTCTTATTTCATTGGTAGTCTTTCCATACATTGTAAGTTTTGAATGCCTCCTTTCCTAAAGAAAGAAAGAAAGAAAGAAAGAAAGAAAGAAAGAAAGAAAGAAAGAAAGAAAGAAAGAATAAATGAACCCCAATTATATTTCATACCCAGAACTCCTCTCAGATACACTCCTTCCTTTCTTTGAAATTTCATGTCCTCTTTTCTTTTCTTTTTTTTCTTTTAAGATAACATACCAAGTCAAAATATGTGTGGATCCATCCACAGAGATTCCTGAGCCTTGAGAAGGGGTGTGATATAGCTACCTAGTTTAGGATGACTCCATAGTCTCTTATTTTCTGTACATTCTCCATGTGAGGGTCTCTGTGTTAATTCCCATATGTGTGGGTATAGCAATAAGTCATTAGGAGTTAATTTAGTAGTATGTTCTTCTAGACTACCTTTAGTAGTAATATATTTTAGTAGTAGCTTTATTGGTAGATTTCCCTTCTTTACACCTATCACCTATCTAGGCACAGTTGCTTGGCCCCATTTATGGTGCCAGGTTTGGGTTCTGTCCTGAGGAATAGGTCATAAAATCCAGTCATAAAGTGTTTGATTATTCCCATAACATTTGTCACACATCACATCAGTGGGCATGTGTTGCTAAACAGGTCATCATCGCATGTCACAGGCTCACATCTGGGTGGGACTGATGAACACGTTTCTACTCCAGGAGCATGTATAACACTCCGAAGGTGGTGACCATTCCTGACAGTGAGGATCTATTTGTTAGCATGGGGTATCTAGTTGGGGGTAATGTCCCCATTATAGAGTGAGTCCATTTGTCCTCCTATCATGTATAGGCATGTGTATTATTTTAGGAAGTTCTATGGTTCTTTCAAAAGACATTTGTTAGTTATACTTCCCCATATTCCTCCTTTTACTGTCTCATTTCCAGTGCATTTAACTTTTGCACTTCCCCCTTTTATATCCCCTTATATACACTTTTATATACTTTTTATACACCCCTTTCCTCTTTTATAGTACCATGTTCTATCTTTCTTTCTTTCTTTTCTTTTTTCTCTTCTTTCTTTTTCTCCTTCTTTCTTTCTTTCTTTCTTTCTTTTCTTTTCTTTTCTTTTTTCCTTTTTTTTTTAGAAAATCCTTCCCTCTCTCCATTGCCCCTTAAGAGGTGTCTAATTTCTGTGGCTATTTGGAATGAAGCATACATTACAAAGGTAGTATCCACACAAGAAAGAGAACCCACACTATCTGTCTTTCTGGGCTTGGTTACCTCATCAGCATAATTGTTGCAGTTTCATTTATTTACCTTGAATTCCATCATTGCTTTTTTCTTAACAGTCAAATAATATTTCGCTGTGTAAAGGAGTGCTATTTTCATTTATCAGTTGATGGGTGTCCAGGCTGTTTCTATGTTCTGGCTTTTATGAATACAGAGTGGCAATGAACCTAAGTGAGCAAATATCTCTGTAGTAATGTATGAGTCCTTTGTGTACACACACACACACACACACACACACACACACACACACACACACACACACACCATATATGTCTATGTCCAGCAGTGGTATCAGTGGTAGCTCTCTTCCCAGCCTTTTGAGGATGCTCCACGTTGAGTCTGTATCAGTTGTATCTTTTGCAGCAATGCTCCACCAGCAGTGAATAAGTGTTTTCCCTTCCCTGCAGCTACTGAAAAATATGCTATCAGTTGCTTTTTTAAACTAGGCCATTCTGACTAGGATGAGATGAAATGTCAAGGTTGTTTTAATTTTAATTTTCCTGATAGCTGTGCTAACGCCACTTGAACATTTTTAAAAATGTTCCTAAGACATTTGTATTTCATCTTTTGAGGGTTCTCTATTTAGTTTTCACACCCAAATTTTTAATTGGATTGTTTGCTTTCTTGATATGTAGGTGTTTGTTTGTTTTTACATGTTTTCTAGATAGTACTCATCTGTTAGATATATAACTGGTAAAGATTTTATTTTTCATACCCTATAGGGTAGATTACCTTTTTAATTGAATGGTGGGTCCTTTTCTATACAGGAGCTTTTAGTTTAATGTGGTCCTATTTGTGCTGCTGGCATCCTGTTCAGAGAAGTCTTTCCTGTGCTTGTAAGTTCAAGAATGTTCCATAATATTTCTATTATATTCATGGTATCAGACCTTATGTATAGGACCTTGATCCTTTCGGAATTGAATTTTTTTCTAGGCTGAAAAGTAGTGATATAGCCTAATTCTTTGTCCTGCATCTATCCAATCTGACCAGTACCATCTGTTGAAGATCTTATCTTTCTTCCAGTGTATATTTTGATGTTTTGTAAACAACACCAAAGCAAACTGACACTGTAGGTGTGTAGATTTATATCCAGGTCCTTAGTTTTTTTCCTGTTGATCAATGTGTTTGTTTTTCTCCTAGTACCATGTTTTTGGTTTTGTTTTTAATTAATACTGTTCTATAGTATAACTTGGAATTTGGAATGACCATATCTCAAACTTCTATTTTTATTGTTCAGAGTAGTTTGGCTATCTTTAAATTTTTTTTCCATATGGAATTGAATATTACTTTTAAATTTTCAGGGAAGATTGCATTAGAATTTTGATGGGGCTTGAATTGAAGCATAAACATTCTGTGAGAGTGGAGGTCTCTCTGCTTTCCGAGGCCATGCTCCTTCTGGAGAAGGGTGTGCTTTTCTTGAATTTAGAAACCGCACAGCAAACATTTGGAGCCCCTATGCCAGTTCACAGACTTTGTCATCTTTTAGGTAAGACCTTTTGGAGTGAATCATCTTTTCTTTTTCAACTAAGAGGAAGCACTTCCAGCACACAGAGAGGTGAAAATAATATCCTCACCTAACTACCATTCTGAGAATCTTTCCTGAAATAGAAATACTGTGAGCTGATAGCGATTGTTGGCTGACGTCAGAGCTTTTGACCTTGTTTCAATGGGAAAATGAACTCTACATCTAAGGCACCTTGCTTTGCTACTTTAGTGGAGCACAAACTTGGGAACCGACTTTAAATGCTGAAGGATATTCCCCTAGATGTGAATAGTACAAGTATCTGGTTAAGGTCAGTATCCATCTGAAAAACAACGACAAACTTATTTACTGCAAGATATTTAAATTGCTTACCCCCCCCCCCCCAATACAAAATTCTTTGCCTACTAAGGAAGCAAGGAAAAGCAACAGTGTTTAAGATTTCATTCACACTGTGTTTAGTACGATTATCTGTTCTCAGTAGTGCTTGTAGGAAAAGTCGAATGGTTTTACTTGTATATTGGATTTATCTCATGGAGGCCTTTCTGTCAGTTCTTAGAAGCTATGTATCTACTTCAGGGGGCTGGGAAGTGAGAAACGGTAAAAGGTCATGTTGTAGAGAAATGCACCCAAGTTTAGTAGCTGTGCATAACTCCGCGGCTTTCACCATATGATGTACAGTTGATTGTTAGCCATTATTACTAGTCCTAATAATTATATTTTTTTCATTTCTTTCCTTCTCTTACTTTACAAGTACTTAAGCATCTAGAATGGAAGAGCTGCGTTTACAATACTTCAAGTCATATCTCACAAATGTTGTTGTATATTGTATTTTTTGTCTTGTTTTGTTTTTGTTTTTCGAGACAGGGTTTCTCTGTATAGCCCTGGCCTGGGTGTCCTGGAACTCACTTTGTAGACCAGGCTGGCCTCAATCTCAGAAATCCGCCTGCCTCTGCCTACCCAGTGCTGGGATTAAAGGCGTGTGCCACCACACCTGGCTATATTGTATCTTGCTATATGATTTATACTGACTTGATAAGTGACATTTTGCTACCTAGCCTCACTACAGTTTCCTCAGATTAGTTTTGTCCTCTTAAACAAGAATGGTGTGTCTATTGCACTCATGGACTGGCCTGTGCCCCTTAGTGTGTGCACTGCAGCCTGCTCCACTGTTTGTCCCTTTGTCCTTTTCTCTGTCCTTGTCACTGTATGACGTAGCTTCTATGTACTTTAGACTTTTTAATCACACATTGTAAGATTTTGCTAGAGCTATAGTCCTTGGTGTCATTAAGGCTATAGTTTGATATTAGTTTTAATGACTACATTAAAATATCAATTAGAAGCCTCTTTAGCATCTGGGTTGGTTGGTTGGTTGGTTGGTTGGTTGGTTAGTTAGTTGGTTGTTTTGGGACGGGGTTTTTCCAAGTATCCCTGGCTGTGCTGGCCTTCACCCTGTAGACCATGCTGCCCTGAAACTCAGAGACTTGCCTGCCTCTGCTTCCTGAGTGCTGGGATTAAAGGAGGTTACCACACCCTGTGGCTTTTAGCATTTAAAAATTCTTATTGCATGCTTATTTGGGGTTCCGTGATGTTTTCCTTAATGTGCTAAGTGAATATTGTTATTTCACCCAATTCATACAACTTTTCCACGTGTGTACAAGCTTCCAAAGACTTTTAAGATTGATTACTTGGGACACAGGACAAGAGTAGATAGGTACTTATGATAGACAGTATGATTGATGAGTGTTAGCCTTAAGCCTGGAGCTATGAAGGCAGAGGTAAATGGCAAATAAAATGATTTTTTTTTGTTTTCTGTAGTTAAACCATAATGTTTCTATAAGAGGAGAAGACTGTATTTAAGGGAAAATATCAAAATTCATAGCATAGAATAGGTTTTCCCAGTATTTCATGATATGTTCATTAGATTTGCATGCATGAACAGTACTAACACACATGTTGCATGCATGTTCAGAACCAAGGCTGAACCAAGGATGTAACATGGGCCAACAGTGCTAGAAATACTTGAAACATTTATAGTTTTGACTCTGAATTACTTTGTGGATGTTGTGCATTCAGAAACCTTTTAGTATTGTCAGTGCCCTGATACCCAGTTTAAAACTATATGGGCTGCAACCCACACTTTACGAAGCTATGATCTAGAGGAGGGAGAGAGATTCTAACACTGCTAGAGGAGCAAAATCTGTGGGAAGGGCCTGGCCTGATCCCCAGCTACATTGCATGGGGGCGGGTGTGTTTGTGTGTGTGTGTGTGTGTGTGTGTGTGTGTGTGTGTGTGTGAGAGAGAGAGAGAGAGAGAGAGAGAGAGTGAGAGAGAGAGAGAGAGAGACAGAGACAGAGAGAGAGACAGAGAGACAGAGAGACAGAGAGAGACACAGAGAGACACAGAGAGAGAGACAGAGACACTAGGTCATTCTCCGGCAATGGAAGTGGGAGGACCATGGACAGACAGTCTCTGAGGCTCTCACACAGAGGGAAGATTCAGAGGATAGAGCTGACATTGAAGAGAATCAGTTCAGAAGCCAGTCATGCCCTAGAAGTAACAAAGTAACACAGCATCACATGAAGCAGGGCTGAGAAGACGGTAACCATGGCAACAGTAAAACCGAAATTTAGCTTTTACATTCAGACTAAATTGAACTGACTGAGCTCTTAAGATTAGCAGAGGAGAAGTCACACTCATATCCAGGCACAAAAACCGTTTGCTCTTCTTTCTCCAATTCTACACAAGATGTCTTTCAGCTGCAGATTACCAAGAGGTCCAAAGAAGTTAGGAAAAAGCATACACATGTAAGAGCCAAAAGTAAGAAATAAAAAATTGAGAGAGAATCACACTCAGATAATGCCCAGCTACTACAAGTATAAGGATTTAGAATAATTTTATACAGAATAAAATGAAAATCCTGGGGTCTGGAGAGATGGCTTAGCAGTTAAGAGCACCAGAGGTCCTGAGTTCAATTCCCAGCAACCCCATGGCAGCTCACAACCATCTGCAATGGGATCTGATGACCTCTTCTGGTGTGCCTGGAGAGAGTGACAGTGTACTCATATACATAAATGAAATAAATTAAAAAAAAATCTAAAAAGAAAAGGCTGGAAAGACCAAGCATTGTAACAGAAAGGAGAGAAGAGGCTTGAAGACAGGTTAAACACTAGACCCCTTCAAATATTTCAGTGCACGGACAGTTCAAATCCAGGAATGAAAACAGGACAAAAGAAAAAAGAAAGAAAGAAATGATAGATGTGAAGTCATAGGCCCATAGTACTCAATAATGAAATATAGGTTGAATATATTTTGTGTGCATGCACCACCCCCCAGCCACATGTCATACTCAAACTGCAAGAAAACAGAAACCACTTCAAAGCCAGTAGGATCTGTATAAAAACCAAAGAAAAACAAGCAAGCAACAACAACAAAGGGCGCTTTTAAAATCAAAATTAGACGATAAAGAAATGGAAGACGTACACCTAGAATCCTAACAGGAGTCAGGCGTGTGCCAGAACGAAGGAAATAAAGCAAGTCTCTTCCACGCCTCATCCCTTCCTTAGCATTGCTCACATTTGCATGAGCGTGGTCCTGAAGACAAGGGCCATGTCACACTGTCCACGGTGATGAGTGAAGCCCGAGTCTGAATGCTTCAGTTTGCCATAACTTTTGATGGTTCCCTGATCTGAGTTCATTATAGTAGCTCTGGTGACTTATAATGTAGTAATATGTTTGGTATCTGTATTAATAAGTGTACTCCAGAGAAACAGAGACAGATGTGTGTTTGTGTGTGTGTGTGTATGTGTGTGTGTGTGCACGTGCACATGTGTGCTCCCATGCATTCATGCACTGGCGAACATGCCTGTATGCACATGTCTTTTAAAAGGGTTACTTCAGGGTGTTGACTCATGCTGTTTTAAGGTCTGATGAACACCAAAGACATTGGGGTCCGGAGGAAACCTACCCAGTAGGAGGTGGTGCGGCAGTCTTATGAGAAGATTTTTTTTCTTTAGGGAAACATTCCTGTTGTGATTACAGACCTTCCCAAGAGCATGGAGAAGATGCACGTTGAATAGAGTGATAATATAATTAAAGATGGGAACTAGTGCTTTCATGTATGTTTATTTCTATATCAAGTATATGCAGATCTTATTATGCTCATTTAGTGGAAAGGACCACTTAACATATGTTCTGTTTCTTCAGTCTAACTGTGTTCTTTTATTTATCATGGGCTCATTAACCAAGTCAGGACAAGGCATTGAAAGCTCCCAATTAACTATGATTTTTATCTGCGAAGGAAAAGGTTTCCTGTGGGATTTGATGGCATTTCTGGATGTTACTGCCTTACAGTCATTGTGCGGTGTTGGAGGGAAACTGACATCAATGGTGTATTGTGACTTTATTTGAATTTGTACTGGAATAGTATATTTTTGTAGAATATAAACCTTTAAAGAATATAAATTTAAATTATAAACAGAATTGTAGTCATAGAATGAAATTATAACAGTACATTCTTCATAAAAGATCAGATGCTGCAATAATAATATTATTAAAAATCGCTCTGCAACTTGCATATAATTAAATAGGAAATATTGTTTCCTATGGAAATAGTGGTATTTCTCTGTCCTGGTGATACATGAAGACTAAGATACATATTTATTTGTCCCCTGATAACTACTATTATGTTGAATATCTATTGTAATTATTATAGTACCTATGGTAATCAGTGTAATTATGGTTATTGAAAACAAGATAATGATGTGAAACTTAAGCATTTATGTAAAGAGGATCTCAAAGACCACTTATTATCTAGGGTCTATGATTTAAGATGTGTTTCTCAGTTGTGATTATGGTGAAGGTCTCTGTCTAAAGACATGTATGCTCTGTAGCAAAACTCATTTGCTACATGGCTGATAGTGTTCGTGTACAATACCTGTCCAGCGTTGGAAAGACACATGGGTGTTTGACATGATAGTGGTAGCTATCTCATAGTGTTAGAGTTTCTTTTCTTAGTCTACTTGAAATTTCACAGACCTCATAGCCTGTTTTGACGTTGTGCTAATATAGAGGCATGTGCCTAATGTAAAGTAAAATCAAGATTATCTGCTCTTTATTTCCGTTCACCTAATGTAAAGCCATCTGTATTAAATTGCATGACTGTAACGAACTGCCCAAGATGGTTGACTGACAAGAAGAAAAGGATCGTTTTGATTAGTGGTTCTAGAGGATGCAAATTTATGTTTGGGAGGCCTAATGGCCTGTGGACTTTAGGAGAAGAGAGGGCACTTAGCAGAGAAAACCTACTCATTTCATGAGTCAGGAGGGGACACACACCCACTCACACAACACACACATACACACACACACACACACACACACACACACACACTCCAGTTCCTCAAACACATTCTCATATACACACTCACAGACACTCACACTCACATGTATTCACACACAGAGACCCTTTCAACACATTCACACACTCACACACATGGTCACACACACATACACACACACACACAAATAAACAATCACACCTCCTTTGAAGATGTGTGCAAAGATTCCCTATGAACATTCTATTGGGCCTCACCTCCACCTTGAAAGGTTTTACCACCTCTTTGTATCTCTGGAGACAAAGACTTTAACACAGGTATCTGGGGAATGATCACCAACCAGTAGCAGGGATCAAGGCATTTCTGCATGTGGAGTTGAATTTTCGGGGATTTTCAGAATTATCAAAGAGAATTGACCGATATTTTTAGCTAGTAGAATTGTCTTTTAGATAGTCATTTCTGTTTGCAATAGTTTTTTAATATGTGTTGCTTTAATCAGCTGTTGAAGGTCAGTGTATACTGTAGTAGACCCTGGGTGAACTGAGATCCCTGGACATAAGAGGAAAAGTAACGAATTCTTTAATGGAGAGTCATGAGATGCTTTACAAGAGTAGAAGAAGAAAGAAGGTAAGGGCAATAGCAGGAGGCCATGGTCATCGGAATTCCCAGTGCTCAGTTTGTTTTCTAGCACTGGTCTCTTGTGGACAGAGGCAGAGCACTGAGAGAGCTGACCCAGGGCTGGGCAGCACAAATGCAAGAGCCAGAGGTATTTTGTAGGATCATAAAGTAATTGCTTAAAAATACTTTTAAAATCACAGCCTGTGATGGGAGTGTATCAAAGGAACAAATGAATCATCTCATAGACCTCTTGCTGGCCAGAGACAGAATAATTTGAGCACTGAAAGATAATAAGATAATATCGTGTCTAAAGTTGAAGTATCAAGTTAATAGCCATGAGTCTCTGCTAATGTCAGTACATTTTTTTTAATATTTTCAGAAATTGAGGAGGGACTATTTTCTTCTGGAGAAGTATTATAAATAATGTTTGCACTCTGCCCTAAAATGAAAGGATTTTTAAATTGCCTTTTCCCAAGGGTGAGGTGCTCATGCAGAATTCCAGCTGAGACTACAACGTGGGAAGATAAGGGGAGGGGGGGAAGAGGGACAGTTAGGAGACATGAGAGGTACTCCACCACCCAGGTCAGCATCGACAGGGGCAAAGAACACTGCTAGGATGTAAGAGCAGCTCTCCTTTACACCCCTGTGGTCTTCCTGCTCTAAACCTACAACCCTTATGTAATTCTAAAATCCCATCAATATCCACTAGACATACAACCTATGTGTACTACTGTACCTCAAATGAAGGCCACTACAAATCGAAGTCTGTGAACTTATTACATCTAAGAGGAGTCTAAGGGTGTATCTATGAGTAACACTACATGTACGGTGGTACCTTGGATGGAATTTTGGAGCAGAAGTAGTCTATACACCATTTGCAGCAATCTTAGTTCATGAATTATACAATGTGTTTCATATTTTAAAGGGCGGGGGTTGTAATTAGGAGACAGATATTTTGAATCCCAATGCGTGTGAGCCCTGTTTTAGACTGTCCTCGATAGCCTGTAAGACTCACCTAAGATGGCCCTTTGTCTCTTCATTTCCTTCTCAGCCACCTCCCCGTCAGTGCTGGCCTTGCTGCTGTGCTTGAATACTTCCAGACAGGCCTTCCTTTAGTTTCCCATTTCTTCTTCTGGAATGTTCCAGGCCCTTGTTCATTTGGCCTTGTGTTTGTTTGTTTTTTTTACAGTGCTTTATTGGAAAGATTTATCCTGATGACTCTGTTCATTCTGATAACTCTTGTAGTTTATAACCATTAACCTGTGTCATTTTTCTTTATAATGCCCAGTATGTCTTGAAATAATAATAATAATTTACTTTTATGCCCACCCTCATATAAACTAGTTCCTGTGGGCCCGGGGACTTTGTCAGCTGTGTTTGTTGTTATCTCTGTAGTCCTTAGACAGATTTGTGGCATATGGGAGGGGAATGCTGGAGAAATATCACTAGAATGCCCCAGTCCTTCTTCCAAATGCCAACAGCACATTGCTTTTGGCTCTGTTACAAACGGCTGTTTGTCTTGCTGTGGATGCTTCAGGAGCCGTGCAGCTGACTTATCTCTGTTCCTTGCTGGGTCTAGCTCAGTGCCTGGTAGGCAGTTACTGCTTAGTAGTGTTTATGGGAGACATACTAGTATCTGCTTACATCTCTTCTTGAATGCCTTCCAGAATTCCCATTTAGAGGCCACAGGCACTGCATTAAAACCTAAGTGTGACTTTCTTTGCTTGGGCACTCCTCCCGGCTGTCTCCCCTGCCCCGGGGTTAAGTACTACAATGCAGCAGTCCCCTACATATTTATCCTGTTTGTCTTTGACCTTGGTTTCCCTTGTATCCTATGTCCTGTTTAGAACCAACAGCTTTCCTGTGATTGTTCCTTAGACAAGCCGCTGGATTGGAAAACCTGGACATTTTGCAGACACAGCTTTATCAGGCCTGATAATCGTGCTGCTGAGACATTAAGTTGCTGTGTGCAGCTAAAGCCTAAGACAGGTGTTAACACCCATCACCAGCTCAGCATTAGAAGTGCATATACCTCGGCTTGCATGAAAAGTCTGCTGAGTTGGAATCTACACCCTCCAATTCTCTTTCCAACCACTCAAACTTAGCAGAATAATTGGCCAAATGCCAGCTGTAAGATACAAAGATTAGGAAGAATTCTTAATGCTACAAATATTCCTCATTTAATGAGAATCCTTTACTCCTAAAGCAATAGCCATGGTCTTCAAGTCACCTATAGATCTCTCCTGAGTGGATTGTGAAGTAACAGAAGTGTGCATCTTGGCCCCTGGCCTTCTAAACCTTATTCCTGAAGTTGTGGCAAATACAGTGTTTATAAGCTCATGCTTTTGAGAAAGAAACACGCTTTGCACAGTAGAGTTAATGGAAGCCTTTAATAACCAACAAGAGTAACTGTATGGTTATTTAAAGTGACTGATGTGTCCTGGCCGGTACCCTATATTAGCTTTTCTGTCAACTAACATTTATGCACTTGCTTTTACTTTATTATACCAACCGGTGACTTCTTTCTTTTCAGTTTTAAGGGAATAGTGACCAAATATTTCAGATTCCTTTGCATTTATTCTTCTACTTTTAGATAATTTCCCCTGAGGGCCAGAACTTCAGTAGCCTTAAACTGCATCCTTTGCTTTTGTTAACTATAGACCTAGAAGCCTTCAAGAATATTTTTTACAAGTGGCCATTTGAACCAACATCTCTGGATAAAGCCATTTCTTTGTTTGAAGAATACTTGTATGACTGAGATGTCAAGATTGGACACATACACACGTGCACACACACAAGTGAGTGTACACACATACACACACACACACACACACATACACACACACACACACACACACACACACACACACACACACTACTGACTTCCTTTAAGGTTGCTTCTGTATAGATGTGTTTAGTTCTGAGTACTTGCTACCGGATAATCTAACAGGAGGGGTCTTCTGGGTAAAATGGATTCCTCCTCTCTCAGTAGTAAGTAACTACTTGTAATTCTTCATCTAGGGAAAGGGTCTTTGTTAAATTTCCCCATGAAATGGGGTGTGTGTGACTTTTATTCTACATTTAGTTATATATTTATTTACATTTACAACAGTCTATACAGGCAAATAACAGGATAGTGCAGTTGCCACTTGGGAATTAGTGGGTTCCTTTTTAGATATTATTTTGTAAGAGCACAGTTGCAGTAATAGTAACAAAGGAACTGCTGTTTTCTATTGGGCTGATGAAGCGAGCACTACGTAGAATGCTTGATAAAGGAAGTGTTGAGGGAGGAGCAGCTCAATGTGATTTCTGAACTGGCACTGAGTATCGGTATTATATTGAGTAATAATTGTGCGTTGACATAACCATCATGGCAGTCATTGAAATGTAAGTGGAAGACACAATGTGTGTGTATATTGGAAATTGAGGAAGCTGATTGAATTTATGTGAAATATACACTAGATTTTTGTTTTATTTCTTCTGCACTTAATGATATTATCAAGATTTCCACTATTAGTATTTTTTTTCTGGCCTGAAGCATTCGTTCATTGGGGATGAAAATCCTGGTAAGAAAAATGGAGGCAGAAGCAGGGCATGGGATATTCCCAGGCTGGTGTTCACTGCCTGTTTCTTCTTTTTTTTTAAATTTTTTATTAGGTATTTTCCTCATTTACATTTTCAATGCTATCCCAAAAGTCCCCCATACCCTTACTCCCAATCCCCTCCCTCCCCCACTCCCACTTCTTGGCCCTGGCATTCCCCTGTACTGAAGCATTTAAAGTTTGCAAAACCAATGGGTCTCTCTTTCCAATGATGGCCGACTAGGCCATCTTCTGATACATATGAAGCTAGAGACACGAGCTCTGGGGGGTACTGGTTAGTTCACATTGTTGTTCCACCTATAGGGTTGCAGACCCCTTTAGCTCCTCCATTGGGGGCCCTGTGATCCATCCAATAGCTGACTGTGAGCATCCACTCCTGTGTTTGCTAAGCCCCAGCGTAGTCTCACAAGAGACAGCTATATCTGGGTCCTTTCAGCAAAATCTTGCTAATGTATGCAATGGTGTCAGCGTTTGGAGGCTGATTATGGGATGGATCCCCGCGTATGGCAGTCTCTAGATGGTCCATCCTTTCGTCTCAGCTCCAAACTTTGTCTTCTTATGCTGGTAAGAAGGCATTTTTTTCAACACCGAGAGAGCTCTAGGTCAGCTACACATGAAGTATGGCGTGCCTGCAGTAGCAGAAAACAATGCCTGTCATCTTTCTTCTTTCTTGTAAACTGAGATAGGAGAACCAAGGCAAGTGACAAGAAGGAACATTTGAGAGTATGGATATTGCAAGTGTGTATGTCAGCTAGAAATGAAATTATCCACCAAGAGCTACAAGGTGCTCCTGGGGCAGTGCAGTGGGAGAAGAGTTATTTTAAGGTATTTCTCTGAAGCATTAAAATAATTGGGTTAAAAACAAAAATTTATATAGAGCCTGCTGACATCTGAGTGTTTTGGTTGGAGGGCTGGTAGAGGCCACCATATTCCTTGAAGTTTGCTTCTTTCACGGCAACCACAGCATTGAATGTTAAAGAAAGCATTAAAGAAGCATTGAATTAAA